>NC_141019.1:39948820-39990415 GCF_052327205.1 Somniosus microcephalus | reverse complement strand
CTCTCTCTCTGTCTCTGTCTCTCTCTCTCTCTGAGGTATTTGTGTTGACGGGGAGACTGTGGCCGGGCAGTGTCGGGACCCAGAGTCTTGTCATTTCCCCCAGTGACGGGTTCTGCTGGTCAGACTGTCGGAGGGTGGGGAGCAGGTGCTGGAGGACACCATCTGTCCGTGGTTGGGGCGGTGCGAGCTCGGTTTAATCTGGTTAATCGGATGCTCAGGGCTGGAAAGCTGAGCTCAGGGTCTCCTGAGAGCTTTAAATCCACGGCAACAGACAGGCTGAGCCCTGTCCAGGGGAGCCAGCTGACCCCGGGGGGGCGAGTGTCACTGATCCTGTCCCTGGGGGCGGCGAGCTGTCCCCGGGGGGGCGAGTGTCACTGATCCAGTGTCCCAGGGGGCGAGTGTCACTGATCCTGTCCCGGGGCGGGCGAGTTGTCACTGATCCAGTGTCCCAGGGGGCGAGTGTCCCTGATCCTGTCCCGGGGGGGGCGAGTGTCACTGATCCTGTCCGGGGGGGGGGCGAGTGTCACTGATCCTGTCCCGGGGGGGGGGTGCGGCGAGTGTCACTGATCCTGTCCCGGGGGGGGGGGCGAGTGTCACTGATCCTGTCCCAGGGGGGGCGTGTGTCACTGATCCTGTCCCGGGGGCGGGGCGAGTGTCTCTGATCCTGTCCCGGGGGGGGGCGAGTGCCACTGATCCTGTCCCGGGGGGGGGGGGGGCGGCGAGTGTCACTGATTCCTGTCCCGGGGGGGCGAGTGTCACTGATCCTGTCCCGGGGTGGGGGCGAGTGTCTCTGATCCTGTCCCGGGGCGGACGAGTGTCCCTGATCCTGTCCCTGGGGGGGGGGGGGAGCTGTGTGTCACTGATCCTGTCCCGGGGGGGGGGGGGGCGGCGAGTGTCACTGATCCTGTCCCAGGGGGGGCGTGTGTCGCTGATCCTGTCCCGGGGTCGGGGCGAGTGTCTCTGATCCTGTCCCGGGGGGGGCGAGTGTCACTGATCCTGTCCCCGGGGGGGGGGGGGGGGGCGGCGAGTGCCACTGATCCTGTCCCGGGGGGGGCGAGTGTCACTGATCCTGTCCCCGGGGTGGGGGCGAGCGTCTCTGATCCTGTCCCGGGGGGGGGGGGGGGCGAGTGTCACTGATCCTGTCCCGGCGGGGGGGGGGGCGGGCGAGTGTCACTGATCCTGTCCCGGGGGGGTGCGAGTGTCACTGATCCTGTCCCGGGGAGGGGGCGAGTGTCACTGATCCTGTCCCGGGGGCGGGGGGGGGGGGTGCGAGTGTCACTGATCCTGTCCTGGGGGGGGGCGCGAGTGTCACTGATCCTGTCCCGGGGGGGGGCGGGGGGGGCGTAGTGTCACTGATCCTGTCCCTGGGGGGTGCGAGTGTCACTGATCCTGTCCCGGGGGGGGGGGGGGGCGAGTGTCACTGATCCTGTCCCCGGCGGGGGGGGCGAGTGTCACTGATCCTGTCCCCGGGCAGGGGGGGTGCGAGTGTCACTGATCCTGTCCCGGTGGGGGGGGGTGGCGAGTGTCAATGATCCTGTCCCAGGGGGGGGGGTGCGAGTGTCACTGATCATGTCCCGGGGGGGGGGGCGTGTGTCACTAATCCTGTCCCGGAGGGTGAGCTGTCCCGGGGGGGGGGGCGAGTGTCACTGATCCTGTCCCAGGGGACGAGCTGTCCCGGTGAGCGAGGGTTGTGGATTTATTTGCTGCTGTAGGGACGGAGCTCGGGACCAGCGTGGATACGACTCGTGAATCGCACTGAGGTATATGGAGACCAGAACTGTGCACGGTGCTCCAAGTGTGGTCTAACCAAGGTATATGGAGACCAGAACTGTGCACGGTGCTCCAAGTGTGGTCTAACCAAGGTATATGGAGACCAGAACTGTACACAGTGCTCCAAGTGTGGTCTAACCAAGGTATATGGAGACCAGAACTGTGCACAGTGCGCCAAGTGTGGTCTAACCAAGGTATACGGAGACCAGAACTGTGCACAGTGCTCCAAGTGTGGTCTAAACCAAGGTATACGGAGACCAGAACTGTGCACAGTGCTCCAAGTGTGGTCTAACCAATGTATATGGAGACCAGAACCAGGGGTCATAGTCTAAGGATAAGGGTAAGCCATTTAGGACAGAGATGAGGAGGAATTTCTTCACCCAGAGAGTGGTGAACCTGTGGAATTCTCTGCCATAGAGGGCGGTGGAGGCCAGTTCATTAAGTATATTCAAGAAAGAGTTGGATATATTTCTTAAGGCTAAGGGATCAAGGGATATGGGGAGAAGGCAGGGACCGGGTACTAAATTTGGATGATCAGCCATGATCTCATTGAATGGCGGAGCAGGCTCGAAGGGGCCGAATGGCCTACTCCTGCTCCTATCTTCTATGTTTCTATGTGTCTCGCTCTCTGTCTCGCTCTCTGTCTCTCTCTCTCCAATTTCCAATTCCAATTCAAATGCTTTATTGGCATGAAAGTTTACAGAGAACCATATTGCCAAAGCTTACATAGCAAAAAGGTACAGTTTTCCAACATTCTGTAGGTGTCAATCGATTTGACATTTGTTGGGTACATACAATATTACTTTTAACAATATTAATTTTAAACAGTCTTACTTTTAAACAGTCCTCAGGTTGTGACATGTTGTTACATATTTGGCCCCAAGGTATGGCCTGTCTCCTTCTCCCAGGACTAATCTCAATTTTGACAGGTCATCCCAATTCCTTGAAATCTGGGGTTGTTTGGCTTAGCTTGTTGAATAATATGTTTCTTGATGTGTTGAATTTTTCGCATTTTAGGAGGAAATGCATTTCTGTTTCAACCTCGCCGGCCAGACATTGATCGCATATTCTATTCTCTCTAGGCTGCCAGGATTTCTTGTATCTGCCTTTTTCAATTTCCAGTTGGTGGTCGCTTAGTCTGTACCTGGTGAGGGTCTGTCTCTGTTTTGTGTCTCTGATGGTCGTGAGGTAGTCTGCCAGTTTATATTCTCTTTTTAGGGCCCGGTAACATTCTAATCTGCTTTGGCTTTTGGTTATTTTGTTCCAATGTTCCAGGTAGGTTTCTTTGCATTGTTTAATGATTTGGTTCACTCGGATTGGTGTTTGGACGGCTGTGTTGGTCTGGGGCTGGTCAGGGTCCGGCTGAGTACTTAGTTTCAGTAGCAGCTGACTCAGGGACTCTTTTCTGGGTTTAGCTCTTGGGTCTGAAAGGCTTTGAAATGAAGGGTGTCTGGGGAGCTAGATTTGAGGTGATTTAGGAAGTTTAGTGCTCGTTTTTGGATGTTTATTATCAGTGGGTATCTGCCTAGTTTGGCTCTGCATGCATTTGTTGGCGTTTTTCTTTGGGTGCGAAGGATGCTTCGGCAGAATTCTGCATGTAGGGCTTCTATTGTGTGTTTTTCCCATTTAGTGTAGCTTTGGTGATTTAGCGGGCCCCATACTTCACTACCGTACAGTGCAATGGGCAGGATTATGCTGTCAAATATTTTGAGCCAGATTTTGATTGGATTTGGATGTTGTAGAATTTTCTTTTTATTGCATATAGGGCTCTTCGGGCTTTTTCTTTTAGTGCATTCACTGCTATGCTGAAGCTCCCTGATGCTGTAATAGTTAGACCAAGGTAGGTGTAGCTCATAGTGTGTCCTATAGCGGTATCACTGAGGGTAAATTGGTATTTGTTTTCCTGACATCTGGCCTTTGTTGAAAAATCATGATGTTGGTTTTCTTTAGATTTACTGTTAGAGCCCAATTTTGGCAGTATTTGTCGAGTAGGTCTAGTTGTTGCTGTAATCCCTGTTCTGTGGGAGACAGCAGAACCAGGTCGTCCGCATAGAACAGGGATTTCACTTCTCCATCAAGGAGACGGAGACCTGGTGACTCGCTTTGCTCCAGCATGTCTGCTAATTCATTTATGTATATGTTGAACAGGGTCGGGCTCAAATTGCAGCCCTGTCGGACGCCTCTTCTCTGGGTGAAGAAATCGGTGCGTTTGTCTCCAATTTTGACCCCGCATTTGTTTTTCAGATACATTGATTTAATAAGGTCATAGACTTTGCCCCCTATTCCACACTGAAGAAGTTTATAATAGAGCCCTTCGTGCCATATAGAGTCAAAGGCTTTCTTGAAGTCGATGAAACAGGCGAATATTTTCCCATTTTTTGTTTGGTGTATATGTTTTTCAATGAGGGTGTGAAGGGTATAGATATGGTCGGTGGTGCGGTGTTTTGGAAGAAAGCCTATTTGGTTTTTTCTGAGGATATTATGTTTGTTAAGAAAATCAAGTAATCTACTGTTTAGAATACTGCAGAATAACTTCCCTAGACAACTGTTGACACAGATGCCGCGGTAGTTATTTGGGTCTGATTTGTTTCCGCTTTTATATATGGGGGAGATTAGTCCTTGGCACCAGATATCGGGAAAACAGCCTGAACGTAATATGATGTTGAATAATTTGAGTACCGCACCCTGCATCTCCATATTGCTGAACTTGAGCATTTCATTTTTGATGTTGTCTGGGCCACAGGCTTTCTTTAGGTGGAGAGATTTTGTTTTTGTGGCCAGTTCTTTCCATGTGATTGGGGAGTCTAGAGGGTTTTGGTTGTCTTTAATTGTTGCTTCTAATGTGTGGAGTTTTTCTGTGACCTGATGTTGACTTGGGTTTGTTTTGTTTATTGGGATGTCTTTGTAGAGGTTTTCAAAATGTGTTCTCCAGATGTCGCCATCTTGGATTGGTAATGCTTGCAATTGTGTTGTACTCAGGTTATTCCACATTTCCCAGAATTGTTTTGAATTGGTGGAGTTTTCAATTTCTTCGAGTATTTTGTGGGTATAGTTTTGTGTTTTGTTCCTAATGGTGTGTTTATATCTTTTGAGGGTTTCATTGTATCTAGTACGTAGGTCCGGATTGTTTGGTTGCCGATGCTTTTGGTTTGATATTTTTCTCAGGTCTTTTCTGGCATTTTTGCATTCGTGGTCAAACCATTTCTTATTTTTATTTTGTCTTTTGTGACTCTTCCTCTTCTGTTTCACGAGGTCGGCTTTTACAGCTGCCTCATGGAAGATCATATTTATATCCTCTATGGCCATGTTTACACCATCTCTGGTGATCTCATATAGATTTTCTTTAAATTTTGAGATTTTACTTGTGAGATCAGGTGAATTTAGTGCTGTGATGAATTTATCTCCACTGTCTGGGGCCCATCTGTATGTCTGGTTTATTTTATGTAGCTTAATGGGTTCCTTTTTTGTGTCTGTAGTTTGGGCAGAAAGTTTAAGGTACACATTTATTTGGTTATGGTCTGAGAGGGGGGATTGCTGCCTGACAGTGAATGCGTTGATATCGCAGGGGTCCAGGTCAGTGATTGTATAATCCACCACACTAGACCCAAGAGTTGAGGAATATGTGAGTCTCCCTAAGGAGTCCCCTCTGAACCTACCGTTAACTATGTACAGGCCTAAGGCTCGGCAGAGTTGCACTACCTCCCTACCGCTTTTATTTATTACACAATCGAGGTTGTTTCGGTTTGCGATGGCTGGTATGACATATAGAGGGGTCTGGCCAAACACATGGTTGTTGCCCTGTGGGTCTATGAAGTCAGGTTCACATCCTGTCCTTGCATTTAGGTCCCCACATAGTAGCACCTTTCCTTGGGCCTGGAAATGGCTGATTTCCATGTGGAGAGTGTCAAATATCTCCTCTTCAAAATATGGCGATTCTATTGGAGGTATGTAGATCGCACATAAGTAAACATCGTTTTTTGCTATTCCTATATTTTTATCTAATTTTAGCCATACGTGTGATTTTCCCTGTTTTATCGGTGAGATGTGTTTGTTCAGTTCTCCTTTATACCACACCAGGATTCCCCCGGAGGTTCTGCCCTTGCGTGTCTTAGTGTTCTTTACTGAGGGCACAATGATTTCATGGTACATTGGAGGACAGTGGGTCGGCATGTCCTTTTGGCACCATGTTTCTGTTAACACAATTATATCAATGTCTTTTATAGCTTTTAGGAATTCCGGGTCTGTACTCTTCATCCCAAAAGTTGAGGAGCGGAGGCCCTGGATATTCCAGCAGCTTATGTGGAAAGAACGCATTTATATAGTTCAATAAAACGAAATAAAATGGACCTATTTTGTGGGATGCGTGTGGAAACACTATTTTCTATAATGCTAAATGATGATTTAGTATAAATTTCATGAGGCATGCACATATATCTATCTAATAATAGTAATAATACTGATAAGATAACAATAATGATAATGATAAATAACAATATTAATAATTTCTCCGGCTTTCTATCAGGCTGTTCAGCATCGTCATGATCTTTCTCAGTTCTTGGTCTACAGTCTGTGGTCTAGAGGGGGGTCTTGGGTCAGGTATAAAAGCACGGTTCTGTTGTCGGTTTTGTAAAGGGGGGTGGGGGACATTGGTGGTCCTATTTGGGTTACGGCTCCCAATGGTCTCTGTCTCTCTCTCGCTCTGTCTCTCTCTCTCTCTCTCTCTCTCTGTCTCTCTCTCTCTCTCTCTGTCTCTGTCTCTCTCTCTGTCTCTCTCTCTCTCTGTCTCTCTCTGTCTCTCTCTCTCTGTCTCTCTCTCTCTCTGTCTCTCTCTCTCTCTGAGGTATTTGTGTTGACGGGAGACTGTGGGCCGGGCAGTGTCGGGACCCAGAGTCTTGTCATTTCCCCCAGTGACGGGTTCTGCTGGTCAGACTGTCGGAGGGTGGGGAGCAGGTGCTGGAGGACACCATCTGTCCGTGGTTGGGGCGGTGCGAGCTCGGGTTTAATCTGGTTAATCGGATGCTCAGGGCTGGAAAGCTGAGCTCAGGGTCTCCTGAGAGCTTTAAATCCACGGCAACAGACAGGCTGAGCCCTGTCCAGGGGAGCCAGCTGACCCCGGGGGGGCGAGTGTCACTGATCCTGTCCCTGGGGGCGGCGAGTGTCACTGATCCTGTCCCGGGGCGGGCGAGTGTCCCTGATCCTGTCCCGGGGCGGGCGAGTGTCCCTGATCCTGTCCCGGGGGGGGCGAGTGTCACTGATCCTGTCCCGGGGGGCGGGGGGGGGGGCGAGTGTCACTGATCCTGCCCCGGGGCGGGGGGGGGGGGGGGTGGTGAGTGTCACTGATCCTGTCCCGGGGGGGGGGGTGCGGCGAGTGTCACTGATCCTGTCCCCGGGGGGGGGGCGAGTGTCACTGATCCTGTCCCGGGGGGAGGGGGGCGCGAGTGTCACTGATCCTGTCCCGGGGGGGGCGAGTGTCTCTGATCCTGTCCCGGGGGGGGCGAGTGTCTCTGATCCTGTCCCGGTGCGGACGAGTGTCCCTGATCCTGTCCCTGGGGGGGGGAGCTGAGTGTCACTGATCCTGTGTCCTGGGGGGGGTGCGTGTGTCGCTGATCCTGTCCCGGGGTCGGGGCGAGTGTCACTGATCCTGTGTCCTGGGGGGGTGCGTGTGTCACTGATCCTGTCCCAGGGGGGGCGTGTGTCGCTGATCCTGTCCCGGGGTCGGGGCGAGTGTCACTGATCCTGTCCCGGGGTGGTGCGAGTGTCACTGATCCTGTCCCGGGGGCGGGGGGGGGGGGTGCGAGTGTCACTGATCCTGTCCTGGGGGGGGGGCGCGAGTGTCACTGATCCTGTCCCGGGGGGGGGCGGGGGGGGGCGAGTGTCACTGATCCTGTCCCTGGGGGGTGCGAGTGTCACTGATCCTGTCCCGGGGGGGGGCGGGGGGGGGCGAGTGTCACTGATCCTGTCCCTGGGGGGTGCGAGTGTCACTGATCCTGTCCCTGGGGGGTGCGAGTGTCACTGATCCTGTCCCGGGGGGGGGGGGGCGAGTGTCACTGATCCTGTCCCGGGGGGAGGCGGGGGGGGCGAGTTTCACTGATCCTGTCCCTGGGGGGTGCGAGTGTCACTGATCCTGTCCCGGGGGGGGGGGGGGCGAGTGTCACTGATCCTGTCCCCGGCGGGGGGGGCGAGTGTCACTGATCCTGTCCCCGGGCAGGGGGGGGCGAGTGTCACTGATCCTGTCCCGGGGGGGGGGGGGGCGAGTGTCACTGATCCTGTCCCCGGCGGGGGGGGCGAGTGTCACTGATCCTGTCCCCGGGCAGGGGGGGGCGAGTGTCACTGATCCTGTCCCGGGGGGGGGGGGGCGAGTGTCACTGATCCTGTCCCGGGGGGGGGGGGGGCGTGTGTCACTAATCATGTCCCCGGGGGGGGGTGGCGAGTGTCAATGATCCTGTCCCGGGGGGGGTGCGAGTGTCACTGATCATGTCCCGGGGGGGGGGGGCGTGTGTCACTAATCCTGTCCCGGAGGGTGAGCTGTCCCGGGGGGGGGGGCGAGTGTCACTGATCCTGTCCCAGGGGGCGAGCTGTCCCGGTGAGCGAGGGTTGTGGATTTATTTGCTGCTGTAGGGACGGAGCTCGGGACCAGCGTGAATACGACTCGTGAATCGCACCGAGGTATATGGAGACCAGAACTGTGCACGGTGCTCCAAGTGTGGTCTAACCAAGGTATATGGAGACCAGAACTGTGCACAGTGCTCCAAGTGTGGTCTAACCAAGTTATATGGAGACCAGAACTGTGCACAGTGCTCCAAGTGTGGTCTAACCAAGGTATATGGAGACCAGAACTGTGCACGGTGCTCCAAGTGTGGTCTAACCAAGGTATATGGAGACCAGAACTGTGCACGGTGCTCCAAGTGTGGTCTAACCAAGGTATATGGAGACCAGAACTGTGCACAGTGCTCCAAGTGTGGTCTAACCAAGGTATATGGAGACCAGAACTGTGCACGGTGCTCCAAGTGTGGTCTAACCAAGGTATATGGAGACCAGAACTGTGCACGGTGCTCCAAGTGTGGCCTAACCCAGGTATATGGAGACCAGAACTGTGCACGGTGCTCCAAGTGTGGTCTAACCAAGGTATATGGAGACCAGAACTGTGCACGGTGCTCCAAGTGTGGCCTAACCCAGGTATATGGAGACCAGAACTGTGCACGGTGCTCCAAGTGTGGTCTAACCAAGGTATATGGAGACCAGAACTGTGCACGGTGCTCCAAGTGTGGCCTAACCCAGGTATATGGAGACCAGAACTGTGCACGGTGCTCCAAGTGTGGTCTAACCAAGTTATACGGAGACCAGAACTGTGCACGGTGCTCCAAGTGTGGTCTAACCAAGGTATACGGAGACCAGAACTGTGCACAGTGCTCCAAGTGTGGCCTAACCAAGGTATATGGAGACCAGAACTGTGCACGGTGCTCCAAGTGTGGTCTAACCAAGGTATATGGAGACCAGAACTGTACACAGTGCTCCAAGTGTGGTCTAACCAAGGTATACGGAGACCAGAACTGTGCACGGTGCTCCAAGTGTGGTCTAACCAAGGTATACGGAGACCAGAACTGTGCACAGTGCGCCAAGTGTGGTCTAACCAAGTATACGGAGACCAGAACTGTGCACAGTGCTCCAAGTGTGGTCTAACCAAGGTATACGGAGACCAGAACTGTGCACGGTGCTCCAAGTGTGGTCTAAACCAAGGTATATGGAGACCAGAACTGTGCACAGTGCTCCAAGTGTGGTCTAACCAAGGTATATGGAGACCAGAACTGTGCACAGTGCTCCAAGTGTGGTCTAACCAAGGTATACGGAGACCAGAACTCTGCACGGTGCTCCAAGTGTGGTCTAAACCAAGGTATACGGAGACCAGAACTGTGCACGGAGCAGGTGCAGGGAGCAGGGGCAGAGAACCTGTATAATGAGGGGTTTGAGCCCCAGGTTGCTTCTGTGGTGGGAGCGAGCTGGGCGGCTGACTGACTTTGTGTAATTTGTTCGCCTTTGTTCCCAGGTCGTTTGGAGTGGTGCTCTGGGAGCTGCTGACTGGAGAGATCCCATACAAAGATGTCGATTCCTCTGCCATCATCTGGGGTGTTGGCAGCAACAGCCTCCATCTCCCCGTCCCGTCTAGCTGTCCTGACGGATTCAAACTTCTCCTCACACAGTGCTGGTGAGTATCTCCTCGTGCAGTGCGCTGCTCCCTCAGTACCGCCCCTCCGACAGTGCGGCGCTCCCTCAGTACCGCCCCTCCGACAGTGCGGCGCTCCCTCAGTACTGCCCCTCCGACAGTGCGGCGCTCCCTCAGTACTGCCCCTCCGACAGTGCGGCGCTCTCTCAGTACTGCCCCTCCGACAGTGCGGCGCTCCCTCAGTACTGCCCCTCCGACAGTGTGGCGCTCCCTCAGTACTGCCCCTCTGACATTGCGGCACTCCCTCAGAACTGCCCCTCCGACAGTGCGGCGCTCCCTCAGTACCGCCCCTCCGACAGTGCGGCGCTCCCTCAGTACTGCCCCTCCGACAGTGCGGCGCTCCCTCAGTACCGCCCCTCCGACAGTGCGGCGCTCCCTCAGTACTGCCCCTCCGACAGTGCGGCGCTCCCTCAGTACCGCCCCTCCGACAGTGCGGCGCTCCCTCAGTACCGCCCCTCCGACAGTGCGGCGCTCCCTCAGTACCGCCCCTCCGACAGTGCGGCGCTCCCTCAGTACCGCCCCTCCGACAGTGCGGCGCTCCCTCAGTACCGCCCCTCCGACAGTGCGGCGCTCCCTCAGTACCGCCCCTCCGACAGTGCGGCGCTCCCTCAGTACCGCCCCTCCGACAGTGCGGCGCTCCCTCAGTACCGCCCCTCCGACAGTGCGGCGCTCCCTCACTCCTGCACCGGGAGTGTCGGCCTGGATTATGGGGCTCATACCCCATGAACTACAGGACCCCGGGTGGAGAGTGGGACTGACTGAGCCACTGCCAGTGTGACCCTTCCAGCATTTCGCTTCAGAGGAGCGAGCTGTGTGTATATTTTCTATTCCCGCCCGCACTGCACGCGTGCCAGCCGCCCTGGGCCCTCGCAGTGGGATCCGCAGGTGTGTGAGTGTGAGTGTGTCCCTGAGGGTGAAGGGTCCGTGTCTGACCCCTGGCCCCAGAGAGTGAAAGATCAGTGTTTGACCCCGTTCCTCCCTGAGAGGGAGAGGAGCCCCACACGTGGGTAGACCGACTCGGCTCGGGGTTAATCGGATCTTCGCTGTTTTGCCAGGAACGGGAAGCCCCGGAATCGGCCGTCGTTCCGACAGATCCTCCTGCACCTGGACATCGCGTCTGCTGATGTGTTGGGCACGCCACAGGAGACGTACTTCCAATCTCAGGTAGGAGACGGCGGGTCCCCAGAGGGGTGGGGCGAGAAAGCGGGGAGGGAGCTGGCAGTTCTGCCGCCCAACGCGCCTCACCGTCGCGGCGTTGCGTGGGTGGCGGCCGAGTCCAGCGACTCGATCACTCAGTCACAGATCTTGTAAAATAAGGGAAAGACTTTGATTCCTACAACACCTTTCCCGACTTCCGGACGTCCCACGGCGCTACTTCGGGTGAATGGATATAGCTCGGGTTATAATTCAGGGGGATGCTGGATAAGCACATGCAGGAGAAAGAAAGACTTGCATTTATATAGCGCCTTTCACAACCACCGGACGTCCCAAAGTGCTTCACAGCCAATGAAGTACTTTTTGAAGTGGAGTCACTGTTGTCATGTAGGAAACACAGCAGCCAATTTGCGCACAGCAAGCTCCCACAAACAGCAATGTGATAATGACCAGATCATCTGTTTTTAGTGATGTTGATTGAGGGATAAATATTGGCCCCAGGACACCGGGGAGAACTGCCCCCTGCTCTTCTTCGAAATAGTGGCGTGAGATCTTTTACGTCCACCTGAGAGGGCAAATGGGGCCTCGGTTTAATGTCTCATTCGAAGGACGGCACCTCAGACAGTGTGGCGCTCTCTCCGTACTGCCCCTCCGACAGTGCGGCGCTCCCTCCGTACTGCCGCTCCGACAGTACTGCACTCCCTCGGTACTGCCCCTCCGACAGTACTGCGCTCCCTCGGTACTGCCCCTCCGACAGTGCGGCGCTCCCTCAGTACCGCCCCTCCCTCCGTACTGCCCCTCCGACAGTGCGGCACTCCCTCTGTACTGCCGCTCCGACAGTACTGCGCTCCCTCGGTACTGCCCCTCCGACACTCCCTCAGTACTGCCCCTCCGACAGTGCGGCCCTCCCTCAGTACTGCCCCTCCGACAGAGCGGCGCTCCCTCAGTACTGCCCCTCCGACAGTGCGGCGCTCCCTCAGTACTGCCCCTCTGACAGAGCGGCGCTCCCTCAGTACTGCCCCTCCGACAGTGCGGCCCTCCCTCAGTACTGCCCCTCCGACAGTGCGGCGCTCCCTCAGTACTGCCCCTCCGACAGAGCGGCGCTCCCTCAGTACTGCCCCTCCGACAGTGCGGCGCTCCCTCAGTACTGCCCCTCTGACAGAGCGGCGCTCCCTCAGTACTGCCCCTCCGACAGTGCGGCGCTCCCTCAGTACTGCCCCTCCGACAGTGCGGCGCTCCCTCAGTACTGCCCCTCCGACAGTGCGGCGCTCCCTCAGTACTGCCCCTCCGACAGTGCGGCGCTCCCTCAGTACTGCCCCTCCGACAGTGCGGCGCTCCCTCAGTACTGCCCCTCCGACAGTGCGGCCCTCCCTCAGTACTGCCCCTCCGACAGTGTGACGCTCCCTCAGCACTGCACTAGGAGTATCAGCCTAGCTTTATGTGCTCTAGTCCCTGCAGCGGGACTTGAACCCACAACCTTCTGACTCAGAGGTGAGTGAGCTACCCACTTTTTTTTATATTATACTTTATTGAACATTAAGAACATTTACAACATCGTGATCGTTACATTGTATGATACAAATCAATTCCACTGCTCTGCACAGCCATTCCGCCACCACATTTTAACATCAAAACCTGAAGTTTAATTCGTCACCTGCAACATATATTAATCGATTGTACTTTAAAAATTGGTTGTAAAATACTGTCTTTAAATTCCTTTCTGAGTAAAACATCCACAGAGCCTTATAATGATCTTTTAGCTTATATTTAAAATACTCTTTTAGATTGATTCTCCTCCCCTTAACAAACAGAGCATTCCTTCTTTGCACAATCACGAATCTAGCCAAACTGAACATTAAATTAATTGCCGCTCGGCTAGACTCGGGCAGACTCTCCTGCAATCCCCATCTCAAAATTGAGTCCCACGGGATTCCCATTCCCGCTGTTCGGTCCCCACCCAGCAAAAAAGCTTCACACAACTGTCGAACATAGTACTTAAAGTCATTTAACTGCGGACATAACACCAGTAAATGGGACAGAGTCTCATCCCGTGTCCCACACATTGGGCAAGTTGCCGCCTCCACTCGTCCAATCTTGCACAAGACCGTCATGGTAAAAATCCGGTCATGAGCCAATTTGAAATCCAGTTCAATCCATTCTGGGCATTTAAAATCCGCCCACACTCCCTTCCAAATCCTGTTGAAGTCCAGCTGTGGGTATATACTCTGCCAAAACTCCTGACCAGCAGGTTGTAGTGTATGTACCTTTAAGAGCCCCTGTGTACTGTAATACCGGTAGTGACCACTCGGGTATATAAGCCTGTATAAGCGTCTTGTATCTTTTAGTTCACCTCCAGACTTTGTTCAGTAAACACCTGTTAAACCAACTCCTGCATTCTGTGTTTTCATTAACACACGGATACAACAGTGGCGACGAGTTGGAAACGGACTTACCTGCAGTTCGGCAACACCTCAAGGAGATTGATTCCTCAGACAAAGGTCGAAGAAAAAAAAAAAAAAAAAACTGTGGTTTCACCAGCTAGCCGGGCTGGTGGCAGGTACTGCACTAATCCTTCCTGGGCGGTGGGCTGGGGCTCGATCGGGTGGCTCTGCAGCGGGGCCGAGCAGCGAGTCGAAAGGCGGAGGCAAACAGAGACGGAGGGTGGAGCACTCGGGAGACAGCCGGCGCTGCAAATCAGGTCGGCATTCGGACCAAGCAGAGGGAGGGAAAAGTCCCAAAGAGTCCGGCGGGAACGAGTCTCCAACTATTAAAAATATCTGTGTAAATAAAAACCGCGGAGAACAGCGGTGGGAAAGCGCGGGAGGCGCCATTTTTTCTCGGCAGGGAAGAAAGGAAAGCGCGGGAGGCGCCATTTTTGATTTTCAGGATGCCTAAGACTGGCAATATTACTGCTTTCGATAGTGATATAGAGGATTGGACCACATATGTCGAAAGAGTGGAGGTATATTGCACAGCGAATGAAATAGAAGATGATAAAAAGGCATCGGTACTTCTAAATCTGATGGGCGCAAGGACATACGGGCTGTTACGAAACTTAATCACTCCAGCCAAACCGATGGACAAGAATTTTAAGGAGATTGTTGATACCCTACAGGAGCACTTAAACCCAACACCGCTGCTGATAGCGGAACGATTCAAATTCTTCAGGAGGAATCAGCACAAGAATGAAAGTAACGCTGATTACCTCACCGAATTAAGAAAGCTGTCAAAGCACTGCCAATTCGGGGCAGGACTGGCAGATTCTCTACGAGACAAATTCGTCTGCGGTCTCCTAAGTGAAGGAACACAGAAAAGGCTACTTTCTGAGAAAGATTTGACGCTAGACAAGGCTTTCAGTGTGGCTGTATCATACGAAGCAGCAGCAAAAGGAGCTGCAGAGATACAGCAAAAGCCACAGGACTTCGGCACCCATGAAATGACACGGGGTTTCGAGAGATGTTATCGCTGCGGCAGATCCACCCACGACCAGAGGGACTGCTGGTTCAAGGACAAAGCATGCAGGCAATGCGGAAAGATGGGACACATTGCACGTGTATGCCGATCTGGAAACAAAAAATCCACTGACAGAAAAAAAATCAATAAGGAAAAGTACAGAAAGGTACAAATGATGACGGACAGTAGCTCCGAAGACCAGAAGAGCGATAGCGACTCCGGAAACAAGAGACTAAGCTGTCTCAAATTACATAATGTAATTGCCAAAGAAGATTACCAGACCATTTGGGTTACCCTCACGATAGCTGGGTCCCCAATTAAAATGGAGCTAGATACAGGATCAGCTCTGACCGTCATAAGTCGGGATTACGAGCGGCTATTTCCGCATATACCTTTGAAAGACACATCCATTATCTTGAAGACATATACGGGGCAGGAAGTATACCCCAGAGGGAAAATAAAGGTGCCTGTTGTATACAACGGCAAGGAAATACAGAAGTTGTATTTATACGTTCTGCAAGATGGTGGTCCACCGTTGTTGGGACGTGAATGGATCAGGAAGATACGTTTAGACTGGCACTCCATTCAGGCACTGACGGTGACCAGTAAGAAAAAAAATGATGATGACGTCATACCTGAACGATTAAAAGACATCTTGGCCAACGCCAAAGAAGTGTTTCAACAGGAACTAGGAACCTTGAAAGGCGTCACCGCCTCAATAAAAGTGGAAGATGCGGCAATTCCCAAGTTTTTTAAGGCAAGGCTGGTGCCATACGCAATTCGTCCAGCAGTCGAGGCAGAGCTGGAGAATTTGGAAAAAGCAGGCGTGTTATCCAAGGTAGATTGGAGCGAGTGGGCAACACCCATCGTCCCGGTCATGAAGAAAACGTTGAATAATGATAAATCTGAAGAACAGAGAAAAATTCGCATCTGTGGGGACTTCAAGGTGACTGTAAACCCGGTCCTTCATACGATACAGTATCCTCTTCCAAGGATAGAAGATATTTTCGCCTCACTATCCGGAGGGAAACGTTTCACCAAAATTGACTTGGCACAGGCATATCTACAAATGGAGGTTGAGGAGGCCTCTAAAAAGTATCTCACGATAAGCACACACAAAGGCCTGTACCAGTACAATCGACTGGTTTTCGGAGTAGCATCAGCTCCAGCTATCTGGCAAAGAGCTATGGAGCAAGTCCTGCAAGGGATTCCGAGGACTCAATGCTACCTAGACGACATCCTTGTAACAGGAGAAAACGACAATGAGCACCTTGCCAATTTGGAGCAGGTGCTCACTAGGCTGAGAGAACGGGGCCTACGAGCAAATCGCCCCAAGTGCGAATTTTTCCAGAAACAAATATCATATTGTGGCCATATAATTAACGAAGAAGGGTTGCATAAGTCACCTGAAAAAATTGAAGCGGTCATAAAAGCCCAGCACCTGAAAATGTCTCACAATTAAGGTCGTTCCTGGGATTGATAAATTACTATCATAAATTTTTACCGAACTTGTCAACTGTTCTGCACCCTCTTAACGCACTGCTACAAACGGGAGTAATTTGGAAATGGAGCGAAGACTGTAAACGTGCCTTCCATAAATGCAAAGGCTTGATCACGTCCAAGGAAGTGTTGGCTCATTACAACCCATCACTGCCAATCAGACTGGCGTGCGATGCATCCCCTTACGGCGTAGGAGCGGTATTATCGCATAGATTCCCTGATGGCTCGGAGCGGCCGATAGCTTTTGCGTCACGCTCATTGAACTCAGCTGAGCGTAACTATGCCCAGATCGACAGGGAAGCACTCAGCCTGGTGTGGGGAGTGAAGAAATTCAACCATTACCTACACGGACAAAAATTTACCTTGTTGACTGACCATCAACCCCTCGTCTCCATATTCAACCCTAAAAAGGGCGTTCCCATTATGACAGCGCAAAGGCTACAGAGGTGGTCCCTTTTCCTAGGGGCACACCAATATGACATAGAATACAAAGGATCAAAACAGCATGGGAATGCTGACGGTTTATCGCGCCTGTGGTGTATGTAACCTGTTCCACCTTAAGAGAACTTAAGCCTGTTCCACCTTAAGAGATGTACTACTTTCTCTGGCTGCTGTATACGTAATACCGGTGGTGACCACCGGTATATAAGCACTGTGTAGTAAGATTGTATTTCATATAGTCCTGACCTCCAACCAGTAAAGACCTGTTGAACTTTAATCTTGTAGCCTGTGTGTTATTAATTACAACTAAAACACACAGACTTTACAGCGCCTACCGTTGCCAGCGGTAGAAGAGGCACCTACAGTGGACCCAGTGGAGATGTTCCACTCAACCATAGTAGAATGTCTACCAGTAACAAATTCTACCATTGAAAAGGAAATGAGAAATGACCCGACTCTCTCATGAGTCTACGATTTAACGGTGAAGGGATGGCCAGCACATGGCAAACCACTGTTGCCAGCATTCTCACAAAGAAGAGAACAGCTGTCAGTGTGCCGAGGAACCTTGATGTGTGGATCCAGAGTGGTGATTCCACCCAAACTCCAGGATAAAGTGCTAAAGCAGCTTCACGAGGGGCATCTGGGTGGAGTGAAAATGAAGAACCTAGCCAGAGCGTTTGTGTGGTGGCCAGGTATCGATGGAGACATCGAAGAAATGACCAAGAGCTGTCTAGGATGCCAGAAGGTCCAAAACGCCCCACCACAAGCCCCTCTACATCCATGGGAGTGGCCCTCATCTCCATGGCAAAGGGTACATATCGACTTTGCTGGTCCATTTATGGACTCAATGTTCTTAATCGCGGTTGATGCACACTCCAAGTGGCCGGAGGTAATAAAGATGTCCTCCACCACCACGGAAAAAACCATCACAGTATTAAGGACCATATTTGCCAGGAATGGGCTGCCTGAACAGATCTGTTCTGATAATGGACCGCAATTTGTGTCCGAAGAATTCAGGAAGTTCTTAAAAAACAATGGAGTTAAGCACTACACGTCTGCCCCATACCATCCTGCCACCAATGGATTAGCTGAAAGGTTTGTCCAGACCTTCAAGAAGGCCATAAAGGCCATGGGTAATGAAGACATAAATCTACAACATAAGGTAGATAACTTCTTGTTTGCATACAGGAATGCAACACATGTGGTTACAAACCAAACTCCCGCCATGATGTTTTTCAATAGAAGACTAAGATGCCGGCTGGATTTGATCAAGCCAAACATCAGAAGGGACGTAGAGAACCGGCAATTTCAAGGCATGAATGAAAGGCCAACTAGAACCTTCCAGATAGGTCAACAAGTTTTGGCCCGGGACTACCGTACCGAGAAATGGCAGCCTGGAACTATTTGCACACGACTAGGACCACTGATGTATACCGTGGACATTGGTGAAAGCATAATAAGGCGCCATGCTGACCAGATCATAGAGTCATCCGAAAAGGGACAACCTACACCACAACTCTATACGCCTAATGATGAAGCAGAGATACCCATAGTATCTACCTCCGATCCGGTGATACTGGAACCAGATGAACCCGACACTGGCACTCAAGCCGAATCGACCTTGCCAAAAGAACCTACTACACCACCGAAAACTACACCACCACCGAGGCGTTATCCGGACCGAGTCAGGAAGCCTCCAGAGAGACTGACTTATAATTGATTAACTGCAGCAAATGTGTAGATTATTGTTCTTGTAAACATGTTAATTAATGATTACTTAAAATGTTATGTACTAATTATCTAAAAGGGGAGGAATTGTAGTGTATGTACCTTTAAGAGCCCCTGTGTACTGTAATACCGGTAGTGACCACTTGGGTATATAAGCCTGTATAAGCGTCTTGTATCTTTTAGTTCACCTCCAGACTTTGTTCAGTAAACACCTGTTAAACCAACTCCTGCATTCCGTGTTTTCATTAACACACGGATACAACACCGGTGTCTTGAATCTCCATTCTCTGAATACCTCATAGAAATCTCGAGTATTACAGATGTCAAATTGGACTAACTCTCCCCCTTTCTCCAGTACAAAGCTTGGAAAAGCAGGACGCATTTTACTTCTTTTGGAGATTTCCGCATTTATTTCTTCCATCCAATCCTGTGGCATTGCCCTCACAATCTTCTCATACATGATTCCTATTGCTTTTCCTTCTACCTCCTGATCCTCCTCCCACACCATGTCCCTCACTATTGCTTCCGGCAACCAACCTGGAATCACCTCGTATAATACATCTTTCACAGATATAATCGCAGCTTTTATAAAAGCTTGATTAAATAAAACCTCTCCTTCGATGTTGACCCACCTGTTCAAGAATAAGGGCTGTTCTAAAAATTCCTCAGCCCCCTTGGGCATAAACTGCACACTTTTTAAAAATTGAGCCCAAGTCTCTACAACCCCCTTATAAAACCTAGGGAGAAGTTTAATCGATTTCAAAAACATATTATTGTATTCCACAATATCCCCTGCCCTCCTAACCCACTTTGTTTTAAAAAATGCTCAAAACAACTCTTCCAAAAACTTGTATTTGACTTCTGAAGAAATCTCTTCACCCATTTGATTCTAAAGGATTTTTTCTTCAAATCAATATCTGGGAAATTGAGTCCTCCCTGATTTCTCCGTCCAATGATGGTATTGTAAGCCACCAAGGCTGGTTTACCTTCCCATAAAAACCTCACACAAGCCTCTCAGATGGACTCTTCCGCCCACTCAGGAATATCCTCCACCGTCAATAAGTACCATAGCTTAGATAGCAGGAGAGCAGACACCACGGTCGCTCTTCCTTGCACTTTCAACCACCTTCTTTCCCATCTTCCCAAAATCTTTTAAATTTTCATAACCTTCGGTTCCCAATTTAATCGATCCACTTCTTCCCTGTCTTTCTTGCACCCTGTGGTAAACCACTGTTAGCGTTCACAACCGTTCACTATTGTTACACTGTTGTTATCACTGTTTACACTGTTGTTATCACTACACAGGGTTACCTCTTGCCACGCACGCTGTTATACCTAGGCATACCTCAGCTGACTCCGCCCATGGCTCCGCCTGCTTGCCCAGGTATAAAGGTGACCACTTGGCTAGTATTCTTCCTTGTTGGAACCGATCACCCACGAGGGTGGGCTCTGTTATTTAGCCAATAAAAACCTATAGTTACTATCTTAACTCGTCGCTTTTCATGGAATGAATTGATAGGTATATCACACCCCATATGCACCCCCAGAACTTCCAAAACCTCCACCACCTTAAAGGGACATACCCCCAACCATTCCCCCCTACCCCTCCCTGCAACCAGGCATTGGGACTTACTATAATTCACTCTGGCTCCTGAAGCTCTACAATATTCCTCCACTACCTCCATAGCTTTCCTCACTGACTCCCCATTTCTCAATGTTAAGGTTGTGTCATCTGCATATTGGTGTATCACCGACACCAGCCCAGAACTGGGTACCACAATCCCAACTACACCTTGTTTCTTTCGCATCATGTAACCTAATGGTTCTGCTACCAATGTGTACAGCAGTGGGGACAACCCTGCCTCACTGATCTCTGTATCGGAAAATACTTAGATAAACAAACATTACATTTAACACAGCTAAATATGTTTGAATAAAAAATCCTTATCCACTGAATGAAATTTTCCTTGAAACCAAATGCTTCCAAAACCTTCAATAAAAACTCATGAGAGACCCTATCAAAGGCTTTCTCTTGATCTATCTTTAATACATAAGCCTCCCTCCCACTCTCTTCCATGAGCTCTATCGCATCTCGGATTGAGACCACAGAGTCTGCGATGTCCCGGCCTATGACTCCATAGGAATGAGAGGGCCAAACTATCTCCGGTAACACCTCCTTCAAACGATTTGCCATAACCCTCGCCAAGATCTTATAATCCACATTTAATAGTGTGATGGGCCTCCAATTCTTCAGATCCCGTCTATCCCCTTTATTTTTATATAAGCTAAGCTTATGATACCTCTCCTCATAGATGGGGCCAGGTTTCCCTCAATTTTAATTTCCGTAAAAACCTCTAAGAGCAATGGACTTAAAATCTCAAAAAATTCCTTATAAAATTCTGCACTTAGTCCATCGGACCCTGGGCTTTTCCCCCCCTTCATTCCACTTATTGCTATTTTTATTTCCGCTAATCCTACTTTGTCACACATGCTTCTCTCATCCTCCTTTAAACCCTTTTCAATAAAAGCACTAACCTTCTCCATCGCCAAATTGGAAATGTCTTCTTTTGTATATAGCTCTTGATAAAAGCTGCTAGCCGCCTCCAAAATCTCCTCACTTTCATGAATGATCTTCTCCCCAACCTTCAACTCTTCAATTAATGATAATCTCTGTTGCAGCTTCTCTTGCTCTAGAAAATATCTAGTGCATCTTTCGCCCTCCAACGCATCTCTAGCCTTTGCACGGAGAATGGCCCCCTTGCATTTTTCAGCTTGCAATAATTCCCACTCTTCCTTTAGCACCCGGAACTTAGTCTCAACTCCCTTATCCCCTCCGTCAACTGCTTTACAGACATCCGTAAACCTTCTGTTTATATTCTCTTCTCGACGCCGGTTAGCTGCCGCTCTCTTCTTCCCATAACGTCCCGAAAAAACTTTTACCTCATATTTGAAATTGTCCCACCAAACTCTTCTTTCTTTCAAGAACAAAAGTTCCTTCCGAGCATTCTTTATTATATTTATAATCCCTTCTTTATAAGCAATTTCTTTCAGGTATTGATTGTTTAAAATCCACATCCCTGAACCGATCTTAACTCTGCTGTTCCTAATTCTAAGAACCAAAGCCGAGTGATCACTAAAAAATACGTTTTTATAATAAATCTCCATCACCTCCGAACTTAACCCTTCCCGCATTAACACAAAATCTATTCGGCTCTGTTTTAAAACATCACCCACCCAACCTCTTCAGGAGGACTCCCTTTTTATGGGGTTCCGGTCCCTCCATAAGTCTCTCAAATTTAAATTTGCCATCATTTTTACAATCATCCCTCTGGAGTTATCATCTTTAAAGGTCATCTGGGCTGAAATGTCCATCCGAGATAAAAATACATTAAAATCCCCCACTATACAAGGATTTTCCACCTCTGCCGCTTCAGTGAATAACCCCCGAAAAAACTCGCGACGCTTGCAATGGTCGTTCGGTGCATAGATATTAAAGAGATCACAATTAAATCCCTCCAATTTTACCCTTAGCCGTAAAAATCTCCCCTCAGTGTCCTTGTCCACCAAGGCAACGTTCTCTTCTATGGACGGACTCGCCAAAACAGCCACCCCTCTACGGTTATTGTTTGCACAACTTGCAAACCCCTCTCCCTTCCAAACCTTCTGAACTCTTTCCAGAATATCCTCATCTCAAAAGGTTTCTTGCAGACACAACAAGTCCGTGCCTTTAAAACCCTGCAACAACTGCTGCAATTTCTTCTCACCCCTCAGTCCGTTCACATTGATCGAGACCAATGTAATCATGGCTCCAAAGAAGGAAAGTATGCCCAATAATTTCCCCATCATTTAATCTCTGGCTCTTCCCTCCTCACATGCTCCTTCTCAACTTTTCGGGCAGCTGTTGCTTTTTCCTGCAGCCTCCGGCTCTTTTTACCCTCCTGTTTGACCCCACCCCACTGTTTCAGCCTCTTCCTTGCCTTAAGTTTGGACCCAGGAGCTGCCCTTTTCTCCCTCCTTCTGCCCCTCACTAACCTTTCCCTTTCCACATGATGCCACCCCACCTCCCACTTCCATGTCTCTGATCCCCTCTAATTCCTCACACTCAAGCTCTTCTGCAACCCCCTGTGCCTGCTCCCCGTCAGATACTTCATCTCCCATAGAGAGTCTTCCTGCTATCGCAGTTTCTCCCACTATGCCGCCCCCTTCGACCACGCCTCCACCTCTGACCCTTGCACCTTGTTCCCTCACTCCATGGGACAATGGCGCACCTAAATTGTTCCCTTCTGACGTCTCTATCTCGCCGATCCCATTCTGCTGTCCCTTTAAGGCTCCTGCCTCTTGCACCCTCTCCCCGCCCTGCCCCCTCCCGCTCACCAAAATATCCGACTCCCCGCCTCTCCCCGGAGCACTCACTTCCACCACACACCCCGCTCCTGCCTCCTCTCCCCCCGCAGACACCAGACTCCCCAGGGGTAGCCGAACTACACTAAGGCTCGAGTCTGCACTCGACCCTTGCTGCCCGCTGCTGTCTTTGTTCCCCTCCACAGCCCTTGCCGTGTTTTCCGCCATCTCCATCTCGATCTCTGCTCCGCCATCCTTGGCCTCTTCCTGTGCTCCTTTTTCCTTCATTTTACCGGCTGTGCCCTCCGACTGCACCGCACCTCCGGCCGTTCCACACTCCTCTCCTGCTCCTTCTCCCATCTCCTCATCACTCATTTTGCTCCCTTCCACCACACACTCACAGCCGGCGGGGCCTTTACGACACACCCCACAGCTCTCCGCCTTGCAGCTCCGCGCGATACGTCCCAACTCACCGCAATTGTAACAATACAAATCAGGACAGTTTCTTACGAGATGGTCATGTCCCAGACAATAGTAACACACCTTTACTTGGTTATCGTGCAGCACACGAAAGTACTGCACTCCTTCCAGTGTCTTGAACTTCATACTGTAAGGCAAAGACCTCACCCCCTCTGGGAACCGCACCTTGACATACCGGGTTCCGTCTGCTACCCGTGTTCCCGGATAGTACCTCTTTATTTCGGAACAGATTTTAATGTCCCACGACTCCAACTTTTTGCTCAGCACTTCGTCCTCGATGTACACAGGCAAGTTCAAAAATGAAACCACCACCTCCTCTGAATATAGCAGAGTCACCTCCAAGAATTTCTCCCCAACTTTCAGACTGAGCAGCAGTTTTTCCACCTCCTCACGGCCACTGACCGTCACCTCAAATCCCACATTTGGTTTTGGTCGGCAGGCAAAACGGCTTCCCTCGCCACAGTCCTCATGAACCGCCTGAATTATATCCCAGGCTCGAATCTTCTTATTGCACCACCACCGTATTTTCTTTACCAAACCTCCCGAGGTCCCGGCCCAAATCTTTGGGCCTTTTATTTCCCCTTCCCACCACAGTTTCTTCCCTAATAAAATTCCTCTTGGGAATATTGTCCTCTGAGGGGCCCGGCACTCCGGACCCCTCAGCAGCCATCTGGCTGTTTTTTGTGGGCCAAAAAGGCCCTAAAACCTGAAAACAACACCCCAAAACCCGCCACCAACTTTTTACAAAACTCCCTCCAACTCCCAGCTGCAATTAGGCGACCAGTCACACCTGGCTCACTCCTAGCCCCTCCCACCTAGAGCATGCTACCCGCTGAGCACGTGAGGGAGAAAGGAATAGAAGGATATGGTGATGGGGTGAGATGGATTGGGGTGGGAGGAGGCTCGAGTGGAGCACCAACTCCAGCACGGACCAGTTGGGCCGAATGGCCTCTTCCCGTGGTGTGGACTCGATGCAAGTGTTGGTTATTATGGTCTGAGAGCAGCACTGACGGTCTCTCGCTCGCTCTTTCTCTCTCTAGGCTGAGTGGCGGGAAGAAGTAAAGCAACATTTTGAAAAGATTAAGAGCGAAGGGACCTGCATTCACCGCCTGGACGAGGAACTGGTCCGCAGGAGGCGCGAGGAGCTGAGGTAGGAGATCGGAGATGGCTCTGTGCGTGGTACAATGCGGCGGCTTCTGCAATCCGGGGAGGGCGGGTGTTTATATCGCGGTATTCACTAATCCCGCCCTGTCTGTCTGTGTGCAGGGGGAGGGGGTTCTGGGCGTTTATATTGTGGCGGCATGTGTTTATCACCCGGTGTTTGCTGGTCCGGGTGTTTATATCGTGGTGCCAGGTGTTTCTATCTCAGCGTTTGCTGGTCTGGTGTTTATATCGCGGTGCAGGGTGTTTATACCGCAGTGTTTCCTAGTCTGGGTGTTTATATCATGATATTTCCTGGTCTGGGTGTTTATATTGTGGTGCTGGGCGTTTATATCGTGGTGTTTTCAGGTCCGGGTGTTTATATTGCGGTGCTGGGTGTTTATATTGTGGTGTTTGCAGGTCCGGGTGTTTATATCATGGTGATTGTTGGTCCGGGTATTTATTTTGTCATGTTTGCTGGTCTGGTGTTTATATCACGGTGCCGGGTGTTTATATCGCAGTGTTTGCTGGTCCGGGTGTTTATATCGTGGTGTTTGCTGGTCCGGGTGTTTTTATCACGGTGTTTCCTGGTTTGGTGTTTATGTTGCAGTGCCGGGTGTTTATATCAGTGTTTGCTGGTCCGTGTATTTATATCGCAGTGTTTGCCGGTCTAGTATTTATACTGCAGTGTCGGGTGTTTATTTCACGGCGTTTGCCGGTCCAGGTGTTTATATCGCGGTGCTGGGTGTTTCTATCGCGATGTTTGCTGGTCTAGTGTTTCTATCGCGATGTTTGCTGGTCTAGTGTTTATATTGCAGTGCTGGGTGTTTCTATTGTGGTGTTTGCCGGTCTGGTGTTTATATTGCGGTGCTGGGTGTTTATATCACAGTGTTTTCCGGTCTAGTGTTTATATTGCAGTGCAGGATGTTTATATCACGGTGCTGGGTGTTTATATCGTGGTGTTTGCTGGTCTGGTGTTTATATCGCAGTGCTGGATGTTTCTATCGCAGTGTTTGCCGGTCTGTTTATATTGCGGTGTTTGCAGGTCTAATGTTTATATTGCGATGCTGGGTGTTATATATCGCGGTGTTTGCAGGTCTGGTGTTTATATCGTGGTGACGGGTGTTTCTATCTCGGCGTTTGCTGGTCTGGTGTTTATATCACGGTGCAGGGTGTTTATATCGCAGTGTTTGCTAGCCTGGGTGTTTATATCCTGATATTTCCTGGTCTGGGTGTTTATCTTGCGGTGCTGGGCATTTATATCACGGTGTTTGCTGGTCCGGGTGTTTATTTGGCCATGTTTGCTGGTCTGGTGTTTATATCACGGTGCCGGGTGTTTATATCATGGTGTTTGCTGGTCCGGGTGTTTTTATCACGGTGTTTCTTGGTTTGGTGTTTATGTTGCACTGCTGGGTGTTTGTATCGTGGTTTTTGCCGGTCTGGTGTTTATATCGCGGTGCTGGGTGTTTCTATCGCGGTGTTTGCTGATCTGGTGTTTATATCAGTGTTTTCCGGTCTAGTGTTTATATTGCAGTGCAGGATGTTTATATCACGGTGTTGGGTGTTTCTATCGCAGTTTTTGCTGGTCTGGGTGTTTATGTCGTGGCACCGGATGTTTCTATCACGGTGTTTAACGGTCTGGGTGTTTATATCGCGGTGTTTGCTGGTCTGGTGTTTATATCGCAGTGTTTGCTGGTCTAGTGTTTATATTGCGGTGCTGTGTGTTTCTATCGCAGTGTTTGCAGGTCTGGGTGTTTATATCGCGGTGCTGTGTGTTTCTATCGCAGTGTTTGCTGGTCTAGTGTTTATATCGCGGTGCTGGGTGTTTATATCGCGGTGTTTGCCGGTCTGGTGTTTATATCGCAGTGTTTGCAGGTCTGGGTGTTTATATTGCGGTGCTGGGTGTTTCTATCGCAGTGTTTGCCGGTCTGGTGTTTGTATCGCGGTGTTTGCAGGTCTAATGTTTATATTGCGATGCTGGGTGTTTATATCGCGGTGTTTGCAGGTCTGGTGTTTATCTTGCGGTGCTGGGCATTTATATCGTGGTGTTTGCAGGTCCAGGTGTTTATATCACGGTGTTTGCTGGCCATGTTTGCTGGTCTGGTGTTTATATCACGGTGCCGGGTGTTTATATTGCAGTGTTTGCTGGTCTAGTGTTTATATCGTGGTGCTGGGTGTTTATATCGCGGTGTTTGCCAGTCTAGTGTTTATATTGCGGTGCTGGGTGTTTATATCACGGTGTTTGCAGGTCTAATGTTTATATTGCGGTGCTGGGTGTTTATATCGCAGTGTTTGCCAGTCTGGGTGTTTATATTGCGGTGCTGGGTGTTTATATCGCGGTGTTTGCCAGTCTGGTGTTTATATTGCAGTGCTGGGTGTTTATATCGCGGTGTTTGCCAGTCTAGTGTTTATATTGCGGTGCTGGGTGTTTATATCGCGGTGTTTGCAGGTCTGGTGTTTATATCGTGGTGATGGGTGTTTCTATCTCGGCGTTTGCTGGTCTGGTGTTTATATCACGGTGCAGGGTGTTTATATCGCAGTTTTTGCTGGTCTAGGTGTTTATGTCGTGGCACTAGATGTTTCTATCAGTGTTTAACGGTCTGGGTGTTTATATCACGGTGCTGGGTGTTTATATCGCGGTGTTTGCAGGTCTGGTGTTTATATCGTGGTGACGGGTGTTTCTATCTCGGCGTTTGCTGGTCTGGTGTTTATATCACGGTGCAGGGTGTTCATATCGCAGTGTTTGCTAGCCTGGGTGTTTATATCCTGATATTTCCTGGTCTGGGTGTTTATATTGCGGTGCTGGGCATTTATATTGTGGTGTTTGCAGGTCCAGGTGTTTATATCACGATGTTTGCTGGTCGGGTGTTTATATCACGGTGCCGGGTGTTTATATTGCAGTGTTTGCTGGTCCGGGTGTTTTTATCACGGTGTTTCTTGGTTTGGTGTTTATGTTGCACTGCTGGGTGTTTATATCGTGGTTTTTGCCGGTCTGGTGTTTATATTGCAGTGCCGGGTGTTTATATCAGTGTTTGCTGGTCCGTGTATTTATATCGTGGTGTTTGTAGGTCTAGTGATCTCGGTGCCAGGTGTTTCTATCGCGTGTTTGCAGGTCTGGGTGTTTATATTGCGGTGCTGGGTGTTTCTATCATGTCGTTTGCCAGTTTAGTGTTTATATTGTGGTGCTGGGTGTTTCTGTCGTGGTGTTTGCTGGTCTAGTGGTTGTATCGCGGTGTTTGCTGGTCCGGGTGTTTATAACGTGGCGCCCGGTTTAATATTGCAGAGCCCAGTGTTTATATCGCGTTGCTGGGTGTTTATATCGCGGGTCCCCCTGTTTATATCGAGGGGCCCAGCGTTTATAACGTGGCACTGGGTGTTATCTCGCGGAGCCCGCTGTTTATCTCTCGGAGCCCGGTGTTTATATCATGGTGCCCGGTGTTTATCGCGGCGCCCGGTGTTTATATCACGGTGCCCGGTGTATATCTCGCGGCGCCTGGTGTTTATATCATGGTGCCCGGTGTATATCTCGGTGCCCAGTGTTTATCGCGGTGCCCGGTGTTTATCGCGAAGCCCGGTGTTTATCGCGCGGAGCCCGGTGTTTATCTCGCGGCGCCCGGTGTTTATCTCGCGGCGCCCGGTGTTTATATCGCGGCGCCCGGTGTTTATATCGCGGCGCCCGGTGTTTATATCGCGGCGCCCGGTGTTTATATCATGGTGCCCGGTGTTTATCTTGCGGTGCCCGGTGTTTATCTTGCGGTGCCCGGTGTTTATCTTGCGGCGTCCGGTGTTTATCGCGGCGCCCGGTGTTTATCTCGGAGCCCGGTGTTTATCTCGCGGAGACCGGTGTTTAGATCGCGGCGCCCGGTGTTTATATCGCGGTGCCCGGTGTATATCTCGCGGCGCCCGGTGTTTGTCTCGCGGAGCCCGGTGTTTGTCTCGCGGTGCCCGGTGTATATCTCGCGGCGCCCGGTGTATATCTCGGTGCCCGGTGTTTGTCTCGCGGAGCCCTGTGTTTGTCTCGCGGAGCCCGGTGTTTGTCTCGCGGAGCCCGGTGTTTATCTCGCGGAGCCCGGTGTTTGTCTCGCGGAGCCCGGTGTTTGTCTCGCGGAGCCCGGTGTTTGTCTCGCGGAGCCCGGTGTTTGTCTCGCGGAGCCCGGTGTTTATATCGCGGTGCCCGGTGTTTATCGCGGAGCCCGGTGTTTATCTCGCGGCGCCCGGTGTTTATATCGCGGCGCCCGGTGTTTATATCGCGGTGCCCGGTGTTTATATCGCGGTGCCCGGTGTTTATATCTCAGAGCCCGGTGTTTATATCGCGGTGCCCGGTGTTTACTGATTCTACCCTGTCCCTGGTTTCCAGGCACGCGCTGGATATTCGGGAACATTACGAGCGGAAGCTGGAACGCGCCAACAATCTCTACATGGAGCTCAACGCCGTCATGTTGCAGCTCGAGCTAAAGGAGAAGGAGCTCTTAAGGTCAGAGGTGGCGGGGTTAACTTTAGTCCCGAGGTCAGAGGGGGCGGGGTTAACTTTAATCCCGAGGTCAGAGGGGGCGGGGTTAACTTTAGTCCCGAGGGGGCGGGGCTAACTTCAATCCCGAGGTCAGAGGGGGCGGGGTTAACTTCAGTCCCGAGGTCAGAGGGGGCGGGGCTAACTTCAGTCCTGAGGTCAGAGGGGGCGGGGTTAACTTCAGTCCCGAGGTCAGAGGGGGCGGGGCTAACTTCAGTCCTGAGGTCAGAGGGGGCGGGGTTAACTTCAGTCCCGAGGGGGCGGGGCTAACTTTAATCCCAAGGTCAGAGGGGGCGGGGTTAACTTCAGTCCCGAGGTCAGAGGGGGCGGGGCTAACTTCAATCCCGAGGTCAGAGGGGGCGGGGTTAACTTCAGTCCCGAGGTCAGAGGGGGCGGGGTTAACTTCAGTCCCGAGGTCAGAGGGGGCGGGGCTAACTTTAATCCCGAGGTCAGAGGGGGCGGGGTTAACTTCAGTCCCGAGGTCAGAGGGGGCGGGGGCGGGGTTAACTTCAGTCCCGAGGTCAGAGGGGGCGGGGTTAACTTCAGTCCCGAGGTCAGAGGGGGCTGGGTTAACTTTAGTCCCGAGGTCGCGGGGTTAACTTTAGTCCCGAGGTCAGAGGGGGCGGGGTTAACTTTAGTCCCGAGGTCAGAGGGGGCGGGGCTAACTTTAGTCCCGAGGTCAGAGGGTGGCGGGGTTAACTTTAGTCCCGAGGTCAGAGGGTGGCGGGGTTAACTTTAGTCCCGAGGTCAGAGGTGGCGGGGTTAACTTTAGTCCCGAGGTCAGAGGGGGCTGGGTTAACTTTAGTCCCGAGGTCACGGGGTTAACTTTAGTCCCGAGGTCAGAGGGGGCGGGGTTAACTTTAGTCCTGAGGTCAGAGGGGGCGGGGTTAACTTTAGTCCCGAGGTCAGAGGGGGCGGGGTTAACTTTAGTCCTGAGGTCAGAGGGGGCAGGGGTTAGAGTTACTGTGGGGTGACGCACCTTCACGTGCGCCGCCCGCGTTCGGCGGAAGTATCCCTCCCCAGGATTGGAGGGGGCCGCAGTTCCCCCCATCACAGGGCGGGAGAAGGGATCCAGGGTCCCAGATCCGGGTCCCAATCCCGGGAGTCCTGGGGCCAATATTTATCCCGCAGCTGACGCCGAAAAACAGGTGACCTGGTCATTTATCACATTGCTGTTTGTGGGATCTTGCTGTGCGTACATTGGCTGACTTGTTTCCTACATTTAACCCGTGACTCTCTCCATTATCTCCCGATTCTCTCAATCGCTCTCCTTTTAATTTTAACACACTCTCTCTAACTTCCTCTCTCTCAATTCAATTCAATTCAAATTGCTTTATTGGCATGACAAGATACATCTTATGCTGCCAAAGCACAGAAATACATGTATGATTGACCACAAACACCGATCTGGACATAGTGTATAGAGAAGTATACCCGTGTATACATAGCTATATGGACATATAATATGCATATAATCTTTTCTTAGATTTAATGTGTCAATGGTTGTCCCTCTGCTTGTGGCAAGCTGTAACATAGTTTGCCACTATAGTTACACATTTTCTCTGTTCCCCCAGTAGATATGGGAGTTCTTGGAGGTCATTCAAATTTTTGAATTCAGGGCATATTTTTGTGAATTTTGGGTAGAAATTCTCCCTCATGTCCTGATAGTTTCCGCAAGTTGTGCGGAAGTGCATCTCTGTCTCCACCACTCCCTGACTGCAGTGAGAGCATATCCTGTCCTCTCTTGGCAGCCGGGTCTGCCTGTGTCTGCCTTTTTCGATGGCCAGGCTATGTTCACTAAGTCTGTACATTGTCAAGGTTTTTCTCAGTTTGCTATCCTTTACCATGGTCAGGTAATCAGCCATGTTGTATTGTCTGTTTAGGGCCAAGTAGCAATTGAGTTTGTTTTGGGTTTTTGTCATTTCTGTCCAATAGTTCAAGTATTTTTCCTTTTGTTTAGTGATAATTGTGTTGGGTTGAATTCTCTGTGCTTGGATGTCACTGTCCTGCGGCTGGTTATTATTAGTGTTGGTAGTTACTTCACTGAGTCCCAGGACTAGTTGACTGAGGGGACTCTTCTCTGTGATCATCTCTTGGCATTTCAAGGCTTCGTAATGATAGCAGTGGGGGTTGCTCATTTTTAGGTGTTTCCAAAATTTGATGGCTCGTTTTTGGATATTAATTAGTAGTGGATATTGGCCTAGTTCTGCCCTGCATGCATTGTTTGTGGTTTTCCTCTGAGTCCAGAGGATACTTTTACAGAATTCTGCATGCAGGATTTCAATTGGATGTTTGTCCCATTTTGCGAATTCTTGTTGTGTTAGCGGGCCCCACACCTCACTGCCATAGAGTGCAATTGGTTCAATTACTGATTTAAAAATTTTGAGCCAAATGACAATTGGAATTTCTATTTGGGTTGATTTCTTAATGGCATAGAAAGCCGCCCTTGCTTTCTCTTTCAGTTCATTCACAGCCAAATAAAAGTTTCCCGTAGAACTGATTTTTAGGCCTAGGTATTTGTAGTTTGTTCAATTTTAGTTGCTCCTATTGTGAAGTTTATTCTGGGTCCCTGATGTCTGGATCTTTGCTGGAACACAAGGACTTTGGTTTTTTGGGGATTTATTGTCTCTCTCTCTCCTTTAACTCAATTGAGTTTGTTTTGGGTTTTTGTTGTTTCTGCCCAATATGACAGATATTTTTCCTTTTGCTTAGTGACGATTGTGTTGGGTCGAATTCTTTGTGTTACGCTGTCACTGTCCTGGGGCTGGTTATTGTTAGTAGTGTTCTCTCTCTATCTCGCTCACACTGTCCCTCCTAACCCCTAACCCTCATTTCAATTTCAGTTTCACTTTCAATTTCCATTTTTTTTCCCCACATAACCAAATACAACAAGTGAAATCCAGCCAGTGAAATGCTTTTTTCTTAACCAGCCGAGCGCACCAAGCAGCAAAGGACACTTAGCTGCCTGGTACGCACGGAGCCCGTAAGGACGGCAGCCATCTTCATCGGCGCCATCACAATAGGGTCCGCTCTCGCTCTCGATTCGCTGGCTTTCGCGCGCGTTCACACGCGCGCCGCTAGCGCGTGCAAACTCTCTTTTTTAAGCAAAGTGCGTGCGCGAAAACTCGCCTTTTTCTCCTTTAACACTCTCTCTCTCTCCTTTAACCCCCGATTCACTCCCTCCTTCACCGGGATTGTTCTCTCGACAGGCGGGAACAAGCTCTGGACAAGTCCTATCCCGGGATTTTCAAACATCAGTCTGTCCGGCCGCTGGTGCACGCAAACTCCGTCGAGAAACTCCTAAAGAAGCGGCACACGACTGCACTGCCGTCGACGCACTGGAAAAGGTCAGCGGGTCGGGGGGGTCAAAGAGTCAGGGGCCACAGCCAAAGGGTCAGCGGGTCGGAGGACCATCGGATCGCACAGCAAGACTGCAGGGAAGGGAGAGGGGCTTGAACCTCGATACTGAGTGAGGGGGAGCGGGGACTGAACCCCGATACAGAGTGAGGGGGAGCGGGGACTGAACCCCGATACCGAGTGAGGGGGAGCGGGAACAGAACCCCGATACAGAGTGAGGGGGAGCGGGGACTGAACCCCGATACCGAGTGAGGGGGAGCGGGAACAGAACCCCGATACCGAGTGAGGGGGAGCGGGAACAGAACCCCGATACAGAGTGAGGGGGAGCAGGGACTGAACCCCGATACCGAGTGAGGGGGAGCGGGAACAGAACCCCGATACCGAGTGAGGGGGAGCGGGGACTGAACCCCGATACCGAGTGAGGGGGAGCGGGGCTGAACCCCGATACCGAGTGAGGGGGAGCGGGGACAGATTCCCGATACCGAGTGAGGGGAAGCGGAACTGAGCCCCGATACTGAGTGAGGGGGAGCGGGGCCTGAACCCCGATACCGAATGAGGGGGAGCGGAACTGAGCCCCGATACCGAGTGAGGGGGAGCGGGGCCTGAACCCCGATACCGAGTGAGGGGGAGCAGGGCCTGAACCCCGATACGGAGTGACGAGGGGGAGCGGAACTGAGCCCCAATACTGAGTGACGAGGGGGGGGCGGGGACTGAACCCCGATACAGTGTGGGGGGGCGGGGACTGAACCCCGATACTGAGTGAGGGGGAGCGGGGACAGATTCCCGATACTGAGTGACGAGGGGGAGCGGAACTGAGCCCCGATACAGAGTGAGGGGGGGGCGGGGACTGAACCCCAATACTGAGTGAGGGGGAGAGGGGACTGAAGCCCGATACGGAGTGAGGGGGGGCGGGGACTGAACCCCGATACAGTGAGGGGGACTGAACCCCGATACTGAGTGACGGGGAGAGGGGACTGAAGCCCGATACCGAGTGAGGGGGAGCGGGAACAGAACCCCGATACTGAGTGAGGGGGAGAGGGGACTGAACAGCGATACCGAGTGAGGGGGAGCGGGGCTGAACCCCGATACCGAGTGACGGGGGAGCGGGGACTGAACCCCGATACAGAGTGAGGGGGAGAGGGGACTGAACCCCGATACAGAGTGAGGGGGCGGGGACTGAACCCCGATACTGAGTGAGGGGGAGTGGGGACTGAACCCCGATACTGAATGAGGGGGAGCGGGGGACTGAACCCCGATACAGAGTGAGGGGGAGTGGGGACTGAACCCCGATACTGAGCGACGGGGGAGAGGGGACTGAACCCCGATACTGAGTGACGGGGGGCGGGGACTGAACCCCGATACTGAGGGGGGTGGGGACTGAACCCCGATACTGAGTGAGGGGGGGCGGGGACTGAACCCCGATACTGAGGGGGGTGGGGACTGAACCCCGATACTGAGTGAGGTGGGCGGGGACTGAACCCCGATACTGAGTGACGGGGGAGAGTGGACTGAACCCCGATACAGAGTGAGGGGGAGCGGGGACTGAACCCCGATACTGAGTGAGGGGGAGCGGGGGCTGAACCCCGATACAGAGTGAGGGGGAGCGAGGACTGAACCCCGATACAGGGAGGGGGAGAGTTACCTGGACTCTGTTTCAGGAGGTATTCACACCAATTAGATTAATTAATTCAGATGTAGTCCGTGGCCAGGGTCAGGATGGTGTGACTAGAAGTGAGGCAGGTACGGGGATCCAGGAGGTAGTGTTGGAGGAGCCGCAGCCCTTGCACTTGTCCAACAGGTTCGAGGCTCTTACTCCCTGTGAGGATGGGAACAGGGACTGCGGGCAGGATGAGCAACCTGACCACAGCACCGTGGAGCAGGGGGCCATTCAAGTGGGGGGAGTTAAAAGAAATGTTGTAGTTGTAGGGGATAGTATCGTTAGGGGGATAGATAGAGTTCTTTGCAGCCGAGAGCGAGAGTCCCGAAGGCTGTGTTGCCTGCCCGGTGCCAGGGTTAAGGACATCTCCTCTGGACTGGAGAGAAACTTGGAGTGGGAGGGGGAGGATCCAGTTGTCGTGGTCCATGTTGGTACCATCGACATAGATAGGACAAGGAAGGAGGTTCTGCTGAGGGAGTTTGAGCAGCTAGGGGCCAAATTAAAAAGCAGAACCACAAGGGTAATATATTACCTGAGCCACGAGCGAATTTGGCTAGGACAAATAAAATTGAGAGTTAAATGCGTGGCTCAAAGACTGGTGTGGGAGAAATGGGTTTTGCTTCCTGGGACACTGGCACCAGTACTGAGGCAGGAGGGAGCTGTTCCGTTGGGACGGGCTTCACTTGGCTAGTGCTGGGACTAGAGTCCTGGCGGATCATATAACTAGGGCTGTAGAGAGGGCTTTAAACTAACTAGTCGGGGGGAGGTTCCTAGAGAGCAAATAATAAAAATGACAACAGAGAAGGTCATAGACTTAGGTAGCAGTGGGAAATTAAAAACCAGAGCGTGTCAGGAAGGGGCAGAAGGTATGGAGTAAAAGGTAAAGTAATAAAAAGGGCAAAAGCAGGAACTAAGTGTCACAAAACATATTTGAAAGTTCTCTATCTGAATGCACGTAGCATTCGTCACAAAATAGACGAGTTAAAGGCACAAATAGCTACATATGGGTATGATCTTGTGGCCATTACAGAAACATGGCTGCAGGGTGACAATGCCTGGGAATTAAACATACCAGGTTATTTAACGATCAGGAAGGACAGACAGGAAGGAAGGGGAGGTGGGGTGGCTATGTTAATAAAGGAAGGAATCACTGTAATACAGAGAAATGATATTGGGTCAAAAGACCAGGATAATGAAACAGTTTGGGTGGAGGTAAGGAATAATAAGGGGAAAAAAACACTAGTGGGCGTAGTCTATAGGCCTCCGAACAATGGCAACTCTGTTGGACGGAGTATCAATCAGGAAATAGTTGAGGCTTGTAATAAGGGAACATCTATAATTATGGGGATTTTAACTATCATATTAATTGGACAAATCAAATTGGGCAGGGCTGCCTTGAGGATGAGTTCATTGAGTGTATTAGAGATGGGTTTCTTGAGCAGTATGTAACTGAACCGACCAGGGGGCAAGCAACCTTAGATCTGGTCCTGTGTAACGAGACAGGATTAATTAAAAATGTCCAAGTAAAGGATCCCCTTGGAATGAGTGACCATAACATGGTTGAATTCCATATTCAATTAGAGGGCGAGAAGGTTGTCTCTCAAACAAGCGTGCTAAGCTTGAATAAAGGAGACTATGAAGGTATGAGAGCGGAATTGAGTAGAGTGGATTGGGAAAATAGATTAAAGGGTAAGGCCGATACTGATCAGTGGTGTACATTTAAGGAGTTATTTTACAACTTCCAAAAAAAATATATTCCACTGAGAAGAAAAGGGTGTAAAAGAAAAGACATTAAGTAAAGAAATTAAGGATAGTATTTGACTAAAAACAAGGGCATATAAGGTAGCCAAATCTAGTGGGAGGATAGAGGATTGGGAAAACTTTAAAAGACAGCAAAAAATAACAAAAAGATTGATTAAGAAAGGGAAGATAGATGATGAAAGTAAATTAGCAAATAATATAAAAACAGATAGTAAGAGTTTTTATAGTTATATAAAAAGAAAAAGGGTGGCTAAAGTAAATGTTGGTCCCTTAGAGGATGAGACCGGGAAATTAATGGTGGGAAATATGGAGATGGCAAAAACACTGAATGAATATTTTACATCAGTCTTTACAGTAGAGGACGCCAAGAATATCCCAACACTGGACAAGCAGGGGGCTATAGGGGGGGGAGGAGATAAACACGATCAAAATCACGAAGGAAGTGGTACTCGGTAAAATAATGGGACTCAAGGCGGATAAATCACCTGGACCTGATGGCTTACATCCTAGGGTCTTGAGGGAAGTGGCGGTAGGGATTGTGGATGCATTGGTAATAATTTTCCAAAACTCCCTGGACTCGGCAAAGGTCCCGGCAGACTGGAAAACTGCTAATGTAACACCCTTATTTAAAAAGGGCAGTAGACAGAAGGCTGGAAACTATAGACCGGTTAGCCTAACATCTGTGGTAGGTAAAATTTTGGAGTCGATTATTAAGGAGACAGTAACAGGACATTTGGATAATCATAATTTAATAGGACAAAGTCAGCATGGTTTTATGAAGGGGAAGTCATGTTTGACAAATTTGCTGGAGTTCTTTGAGGAAGTAATGTATAGGGTGGATAAAGGGGAACCAGTGGACGTAGTGTATTTAGACTTCCAAAAGGCATTTGACAAGGTGCCACACAAAAGATTATTGCTTAAGATAAAAATATCACGGGATTGGGGGTAATATTCTGGCATGGATAGAGGATTGGCTATCTAACAGAAGGCAGAGAGTTGGGATAAATGGTTCACTCTCAGACTGGCAATCAGTAACTAGTGGTGTTCCGCAGGGGTCAGTGCTGGGTCCCCAACTCTTTACAATCTATATTAACGATTTGGAGGAGGGGACCGAGTGTAACATATCAAAGTTTGCAGATGATACTAAGATGGGAGGGAAAGTAGTGAGTGAGGAGGACATAAAAAACCTGCAAGGGGACATCGACAGGCTAAGTAAGTGGGCAGAGATTTGGCAGATGGAATACAATACTGGAAAGTGTGAGGTTATGCACTTTGGCAGGAAAAATCGTAGAGCAAGTTATTATCTTAATGGCAAGAAACTGGAAAGTACTGAAGTACAAAGGGATCTGGGGGTCCTGGTGCACGAAACTCAAAAGGTTAGTATGCAGGTGCAGCAAGTGATTAAGAAGGCCAATGGAATGTTGGCTTTCATTGCTAGGGGGATAGAATATAAAAATAGGGAGGTATTGCTTCAGTTGTACAAGGTATTGGTGAGACCGCACCTGGAATACTGCATACAGTTTTGGTGTCCATACTTAAGAAAGGACATACTTGCTCTCGAGTCAGTACAAAGAAGGTTCACTCGGTTAATCCCGGGGATGGACATATGAGGAGAGGTCGAGTAGATTGGGACTCTACTCATTGGAGTTCAGAAGAATGAGAGGCGATCTTATTGAAACATATAAGATTGTGAAGGGGTTGGATCGGGTGGATGCAGGGAAGATGTTCCCGATGATGGGTGAAACTAGAACTAGGGGGCATAGTCTTAGCATAAGGGGCTGCTCTTTCAAAACTGAGATGAGGATGAACTACTTCACTCAGAGGGTGGTAGGTCCATGGAATATGCTGCCCCAAAAAGCTGTAGAAGCTACATCATTACATAAATTTAAAACAGAAATAGACAGTTTCCTAGAAGGGAATTAAGGGTTACGGGGAGCGGGCAGGAATTTGGACATGAGTCTAGGTTCGGATCGGTCATAGCCCTGTGGGTAGCGGAGCGGGCTCAGGGGCCGTGTAGCCTGATCCTGCTCCTATTTCGTGTGTCTAATTCTGTTAGATTCAGGAGATGGTTCTGTGATAGTGGATTGGCGGTTAGGATCAGATCAGCCATGATCTTATTGAATGGCGGAGCAGGCTCGAGGGGCCGATTGGCCTACTCCTGCTCCTATTTCTTATGTTCTAGTGAGGGGGGCGGGGACTAAACCCCGATACAGAGTGAGGGGGGCGGGGACTGAACCCCGATACTGAGTGAGGGGGAGCGGGGACTGAACCCCGATACTGAGTGAGGGGGAGCGGGGACTGAACCCCGATACCGAGTGAGGGGGAGCGATTCCCAATACTGAGGGGGAGCGGGGCCTGAACCCTGATATTGAGTGAGGGGGAGCGGGGACTGAACCCCGATACCGAGTGACCGGGAGCGGGGGACTGAACCCCGATACCGAGTGAGGGGGAGAGGGGGACTGAACCCCGATACCGAGTGAGGGGGAGCGGGGTCTGAACCCCGATACCGAGTGAGGGGGAGAGGGGCTTGAACCCCAATACCGAGTGAGGGGGGAGCGGGGACTGAACCCCGATACCGAGTGAGGGGGAGAGGGGGGACTGAAACGCGATACCGAGTGAGGGGGAGAAGGGACTGAACCCCGATACCGAGTGAGGGGGAGAAGGGACTGAACCCCGATACCGAGTGAGGGGGAGCGGGAACTGAACCCCGATACTGAGTGCGGGGGAGAGGGGGACTGAATCCGATACGGAGTGAGGGGGAGTGGAGCTTGAACCCCAATACTGAGTGACGGGGGAGTGGGGACAGATTCCCAATACCGAGTGAGGGGGAGCGGGGACTGAACCCCGATACCGAGTGAGGGGGAGTGGGGACAGATTCCCAATACCGAGTGAGGGGGTGCGGGAACTGAACCCCAATACTGAGTGAGCGGGGACTGAACCCCGATACTGAGTGAGGGGGAGCGGGGGACTGAACCCCGATACCGAGTGAGGGGGAGAAGGGACTGAACCCCGATACCGAGTGAGGGGGAGAAGGGACTGAACCCCGATACAGAGTGAGGGGGAGCGGGAACTGAACCCCGATACTGAGTGCGGGGGAGAGGGGGACTGAATCCGATACTGAGTGAGGGGGAGCGGGGACTGAACCCCGATACCGAGTGAGGGGGAGCGGGGGACAGAATCCCAATACTGAGTGAGGGGGAGCGGGGCCTGAACCCTGATATTGAGTGAGGGGGAGCGGGGACTGAACCCCAATACCGAGTGACCGGGAGCGGGGGACTGAACCCCGATACCGAGTGAGGGGGAGAGGGGGACTGAACCCCGATACCGAGTGAGGGGGAGAGGGGCTTGAACCCCAATACTGAGTGAGGGGGAGTGGGGACTGAACCCCGATACTGAGTGAGGGGGAGAGGGGGACTGACCGATACTGAGGAGTGAGGGGGAGAGGGGACTGAACCCCGATACGGAGTGAGGGGGAGTGGAGCTTGAACCCCAATACTGAGTGACGGGGAGTGGGGACAGAACCCCGATACTGAGTGAGGGGGAGCGGGGACTGAACCCCGATACCGAGTGAGGGGGAGCGGGGACTGAACCCCGATACTGAGTGAGGGGGAGACGGGGCCTGAACCCCGATACTGAGTGAGGGGGAGCAGGGACTGAACCCCGATACTGAGTGAGGGGGAGCGGGGACTGAACCCCGATACGGAGTGAGGGGGAGCGGGGACTGAACCTCGATACCGAGTGAGGGGGGAGAGGGGGACTGAACCCCGATACCGAGTGAGGGGGAGCGGGGACTGAACCCCGATACCGAGTGAGGGGGAGCGGGGACCTGAACCCTGATACGGAGTGAGGGGGAGTGGGGACTGAACCTCGATACCAAGTGAGGGGGAGAGGGGGACTGAACCCCGATACTGAGTGAGGGGGAGAGGGGGACTGAACCCCGATACTGAGCGAGGGGGACTGAACCCCGATACTGAGTGAGGGGGAGAGGGGGACTGAACCCCGATACTGATTGAGGGGGACTGAACCCCGATACTGAGGAGTGAGGGGGACTGAACCCCGATACTGAGCGAGGGGGACTGAACCCCAATACCCCGTACGTTTGGTCACTGTGGGACGATTAGTAAGAGACTGGACTGACTGAGTGTCTCCTGTCCCGGCATTACTCCGAGATTATCTGCTCTTCACCGTTCCCTCCCCTCCATTGACTGTGCCCAGACAGCGAGACGGTGAGTGTTAAGACGGTGTGGGCCGGTAACGCCCGATGTTTGGGCGACCGTGGGGTGGGGGCCCTTGTGTCGAAGGTCACGCCCCCCCCTGACACGTCTCTCATTATCCCCCCCCCCCCCTTTCCCAGGCCGGATATCCTGAGGACGGAGGTCATTCTGCCGAAGCTGGATTCGGCGGTGACCCAGGTGACCATCCCCAGCTGCCAGAAGGCGTCGGGCTCGCCGGGGAAGTCTCGTCACCGGGCCAAGCCCAGGTACCGGAAGGGGACGAACAAGGGGAGCCAGGGGGACCTGCTGGGACTGGCGAAGGCCGCGGCCCTGAGGGGGGGCTTGTCCCCCGTGCACAGCCCGGCCTGCAAGGACCTGCAAATGCCCTGCTCGCAGAACCTCCGCTACTTTGGACCAGCGGCTGCACTCCGCAGTCTCCCTCACGACCTACTGCAGAAGAAGTTCTCCTCCTCTAGCCCCGACCTCATCAGCAGCACCGTAGAGGCCGATTCCCGCAGGAACAACAATCACCAACACCACCACGCTGCCAGCGACCCCAACTGCAACCATCAGACGGGGCAGGAGCCCAGTTCTGCCAGGCTGCCGAGGGCTGCCCAGACCCCCACCCCCCTCCAGCAGCCCCAACTCGCCCGGGGACAAGGCCCCGAGACGGGCCGCGGAGACGCCGGGAGTCGGAGCCCCGACAGCGGCCGAGGGACCCCGCAAACGGAAGCAGAAACTGTCCGACGGCTCGGCCCAGGAACGGCCATCGGTACCCAGCGGCCGAGCGCTCCCTGCGCCCAGGAAACAGGTACCGAACCGCAGGGGAGGCTTCTGCGTGTAATGCACCGTGCGTGCCTCTCCGCTCTCAGTGTGGGTGTAACCCTGAGAGAGAGAGAGGGGGCAGAGAGAGAGAGCGCGAGGGGGGGGGCAGAGAGAGCGCGAGGGGGGGGCAGCGCGAGGGGGGGCAGCGCGAGCGCGGGCGGAGAGAGCGCGGGGCGGAGCGCGCGCGGGGCGGAGAGCGCGAGGGGGGGCCGAGAGAGCGCGAGGGGGGGCAGAGAGAGCGCGAGGGGGGGCAGAGAGAGCGCGAGGGGGGGCAGAGAGAGCGCGAGGGGGGGCAGAGAGAGCGCGAGGGGGGGGCAGAGAGAGCGCGAGGGGGGGCAGAGAGAGCGCGAGGGGGGCAGAGAGAGCGCGAGGGGGGGCAGAGAGAGCGCGAGGGGGGGCAGAGAGAGCGCGAGGGGGGGCAGAGAGAGCGCGAGGGGGGGCAGAGAGAGCGCGAGGGGGGGGCAGAGAGAGCGCGAGGGGGGGCAGAGAGAGCGCGAGGGGGGGCAGAGAGAGCGCAGAGGGGGGGCGCAGAGAGAGCGCGAGGGGGGGCAGAGAGAGCGCGAGGGGGGGCAGAGAGAGCGCGAGGGGGGGGCAGAGAGAGCGCGAGGGGGGGCAGAGAGAGCGCGAGGGGGGGCAGAGAGAGCGCGAGGGGGGGGCAGAGAGAGCGCGAGGGGGGGCAGAGAGAGCGCGAGGGGGGGGCAGAGAGAGCGCGAGGGGGGGCAGAGAGAGCGCGAGGGGGGGCAGAGAGAGCGCGAGGGGGGGCAGAGAGAGCGCGAGGGGGGGCAGAGAGAGCGCGAGGGGGGGGCAGAGAGAGCGCGAGGGGGGGCAGAGAGAGCGCGAGGGGGGGGCAGAGAGAGCGCGAGGGGGGGCAGAGAGAGCGCGAGGGGGGGGCAGAGAGAGCGCGAGGGGGGGGCAGAGAGAGCGCGAGGGGGGGCAGAGAGAGCGCGAGGGGGGGGCAGAGAGAGCGCGAGGGGGGGGCAAGAGAGCGCGAGGGGGGGCAGACCGAGGGGGCAGAGAGCGCGAGGGGGGGCAGAGAGAGCGCGAG
>NC_141019.1:39927441-39942441 GCF_052327205.1 Somniosus microcephalus | reverse complement strand
AGGGAGCTCTGAGCATGTGCAGTCAGGGCCTGCAGTCAGGGTTAATCTTAGCCATTTACGTCATTGCTCAGGGACTGAGCTCCATCTGCCTGGGATCCCCGAGCAGCCTCCTGTCCCTCCTTGACACCGGAACGCATCAGGGATAGGGGGAGGGGTGGAGGGGGAGGGGCTGCTCCTCCTCCGCTCTCTGCCCTCCTCCCTCTCCCCATCCTTGTAGATGGTGGAAAGGCTTTGGGGAGTCAGGAGGTGAGACACTCGCCACAGAATACCCAGCCTCTGACCTGCTCTTGTTGCCACTGTATCTATGTGGCTGGTCCAGTTATGTTTCTGGTCAATGGTGACCCCCCAGGATGTTGATGGTGGGGGATTCGGCGATGGTAATGCCGTTGAATGTCAAGGGGCGGTGGTTAGACGCTCGCTTGTTAGAGATGGTCATTGCCTGGCACTTAAGTGGCAGGTAACATTCGCGCCACACATCAGCCCGAGCCTGATTGTCGTCCAGGTCTTGCTGCATGCGGGCATGGACTGCTTCATTATCTGAGGAGTTGTGAATGGCGCTGAACACTGTGCAGTCATCAGCGAACATCCCCACTTCTGACCCTATGAGGGAGGGAAGGTCATTGATGAAGCAGCTGAAGATGGTTGAGCCTAGGACACTGCCCTGAGGAACTCCTGCGATTTCCTGGGGCTGTGATGATTGACCACAAACAATCACAACCATCTTCCTTCGTGCTAGGTATGACTCCAGCCAGTGGAGAGTTTTCACCTGATTCCCATTGACTTCAGTTTTACTAGGGCTCCTTGATGCCACACTCGGTCAAATGCTGCCTTGATGTCAAAGGGCAGTCACTCTCACCTCACCTCTGGAATTCAACTCCTTTGTCCATGTTTGGACCAAGGCTGTTCATGAGGTCTGGAGCAGAGTGGTCCTGGCGGAACCCAAACTGGGCAAGGGTCAGCAGGTTATTGGTGAGTAAGTGCCGCTTGATAGCACTGTCGACGACACCTTCCATCACTTTGCTGATGATTGAGAGTAGACTGATGGGGCGGTAATTGGCCGGGTTGGATTTGTCCTGCTTTTTGTGGACAGGACATACCTGGGCAGTTTTCCACATTGTCGGATAGATGCCAGTGTTGTAGCTGTACTGGAACAGCTTAGCTAGAGGCACGGCTAGTTCTGGAGCACAAGTCTTCAGCACTACAGCCGGGATGTTGTCGGGGGCCCACAGCCCTTGCTGTATCCAGTGCACTCAGCCGTTTCTTGATATCACGTGGAGTGAATCGAATTGGCTTAAGACTGGCTTCTGTGATGGTGGGGACCTCAGGAGGAGGCCGAGATGGATCACCCACTCGGCACTTCTGGCTGAAGATGGTGGCAAACGCTTCAGCCTTGTCTTTTGCACTCACGTGCTGGACTCCGCCATCATTGAGGATGGGGATGTTAATGGAACCTCCTCCACCTGTTAGTTGCTTAATTGTCCACCACCATACATGACTGGATGTGGCAGGACTGCAGAGGTTTGATCTGATCCGTTGGTTGTGGGATCGCTTAGCTCTGTCTATAGGATGCCGATTCCGCTGTTTAGCATGCATGTAGTCCTGTGTTGTAGCTTCACCAGGTTGGCACCTCATTTTTAGGTACGCCTGGTGCTGCTCCCGGCATGCTCTTCTACACACCTTATTGAACCAGGGTTGGTCAAGGATAGTCGGTATGGATTTGTTAAGGGAAGGTGTCGTGTCTGACTAACTTGATTGAATTTTTTTGAGGAGGTAACAAGGAGGGTCGATGAGGGTAGCGCGTTTGATGTAGTCTACATGGATTTTAGCAAGGCTTTTGACAAGGCCTCACATGGCAGCCCATGGGATCCAAGGGAAAGTGGCTCAGAGACAGGAAGCAGAGGGTAATATGGTCGATGGGTGTTTTTGTGATTGGAAGGCCAGTGGGGTTGCGCAGGGCTCAGTACTGGGTCCCTTGCTTTTTGTGGTGTATATCAATGATTTAGACTTCAATGTACAGGGCATGATTAAGAAGTTTGCAGATGATACAAAAATTGGCCGTGTGGTTGATAGTGAGGAAGGAAGCTGTAGACGGCAGGAAGATATCAGTGGACTGGTCAGGTGGGCAGAAAAACGGCAAATGGAATTCAATCCGGAGAAGTGTGAGGTAATGCATTTGGGGAGGGCTAACAAGGCAAGGGAGTACACATTAAATGGTGGGACACTGAGAAGTGTAGAGGAACAGAGTGCATGTCCACAGATCCCTGAAGGTAGCAGGACAGGTAGATAAGGTGGTTCTTAGGGCAGCACGGTGGCATAGTGGTTAGCACTGTTGCCTCACAGCGCCAGGGACCCGGGTTCGAATCCGGCCTCGGGCGACTGTCTGTGTGGAGTTTGCACATTCTCCCTGTGTTTGCGTGGGTTTCCTCCGGGTGCTCCGGTTTCCTCCCACAGTCCAAAGATGTGCGGGTTAGGTTGATTGGCTATGATAAATTGACCCTTAGTGTTAGGGGGATTAAATACATGGGGTTACGGGGATAGGGTGGGATATGTGTTGGTGTAGGGGTTACAGGGATCGGGTGGGATATGTGTCGGTGCAGGCTCGATGGGCCGAAATGGCCTCTATCTGCACTGTGGGGTTTCTGTGATTCTGTGAAGGCACACGGGACACTTGCCTTTATTAGCCGAAGCATAGAATATAAGAGCAGGGAGGTTATGCTCGAACAGTATAAAACACTAGTTAGGCTCAGCTAGAGTACTGCGTGCAGTTCTGGTCACCACATTACAGGAAGGATGTGATTGCACTAGAGAGGGTGCAGAGGAGATTTACCAGGATGTTGCCAGGGCTGGGGAATTTTAGCTATGAGGAATAATTGGAGAGGCTGGGGTTGTTTTCTTTGGAACAGAGGAGGCTGAGGGGAGACGTAATTGAGGTGTATAAAATTATGAGGGGCCTCGATAGAGTGGATAGGAAGGACCTATTTCCCCTTAGCAGAGAGGTCAGTAACCAGGGGGCATAGATTCAAAGTAATTGGTGGAAGGATTAGAGGGGAGTTGAGGAGAACTTTTTTCACCCAGGGTGTGGCGGGGGTCTGGAACTCACTGCCTGAAAGGGGTGGTAGAGGCAGAAACCCGCATTGCATTTAAACAGTGCTTGGATACGCACTTGAAGTGCCGTAACCTACAGGGCTACGGACCGAGAGCTGGAAAGTGGGACTAGGCTGGGGATAGTTATTTGTCGGCCGCCACGGACACGATGGGCCGAATGGCCTTCTTCTGTGCCGTAAATTTCTATGGTCTCCTGGCTTGATGGTGATGGTCGTGCGGCCATGGGTTTACAGATTGTGGTGGAATACAATTCTGCTGCTGCTGATGGCCCACAGCACCTCAAGGATGCCCAGTTTTGGAGCCGCTGGATCTGTTCTGAATCCGCTGGTACCACACGACGTGATGGAGGGTGTCCTCAGTGTGAAGACGGGACTTCGTCTCCACAAGGACTGTGCGGTCGGTGGTCACTGCTACTACCAATGCTGTCGTGGACAGATGCATCTGCGACAGGTAGATTGGTGAGGACGCGGTCAAGTAGGTTTCTCTCTAATCAAATTGGGCATGGCAGCATTGAGGAAGAGTTCATTAGGGACGGGTTCCTTGAGCAGTATGTAACTGAACCAACCAGGGGGCAGGCAATCTTAGCTCTGGTCCTGTGTAATGAGACAGGATTAATAAAAAATGTCCTAGTAAAGGATCCCCTTGGAATGAGTGACCATAATATGGTTGAATTCCAAATTCAGTTTGAGGGTGGGAGAGTTGGATCTCAAACCAGCGTACTGAGCTTAAATAAAGGAGACTATGAAGGTATGAGAGTAGAATTGACTAAAGTGGACTGGGAAAACAGATTAAAGTGTAAGACAGTACAAGAGCAGTGGTCTACATTCAAGGAGATATTTCACATCTTTCAAGATAAATATATTCCACTGAGGAAAAAGGGGAATAAAAGAAAAGACAGCCATCCGTGGCTTAGTAAAGTAATAAAGGATAGTATTCGACTGAAAACAAGGGCATATAAATTAGCCAAATCTAGTGGGAGGATAGAAGATTGGGAAGCATTTAAAAGCCAGCAAACAATAACTAAAAGATTAATTAAGAAAGGGAAGATAGATTATGAAAGTAAACTAGCAAAAAATATAAAAACAGATAGCAAGAGTTTCTACAGCTATATAAAAAGAAAAAGGGTGGCTAAAGTGAACGTTGGTCCCTTAGAGGATGGGACCGGGAAACTAGTGGTGGGGATCATGGAGATGGCAAAGACGCTGAACAAATATTTTGTATCAGTCTTTACAGTAGAGGACACTAAAAATATCCCAACACTGGACAAACAGGGGGCAATGGGGGGGGGGGGGGAGTAGCTAAACACGATTAAAATCACTAAGGAGATGGTACTCAGTAAAATAATGGGACTTATTGAGGTGTACAAAATGATGAGGGGCATAGATAGGGTAGATAAAGAGGAACTTTTCCCCTTAGTAGGGGGGTCAATAACAAGGGGGCATAGATTCAAGGTAAGGGGCAGGAGGTTTAGAGGGGATTTGAGGAGGAACTTTTTCACCCAGAGGGTGGTTGGAGTCTGGAACTCACTGCCTGAAAGGGTGGTAGAGGCAGGAACCCTCACAACATTCAAGAAGCATTTGGATGAGCACTTGAAATGCCATTGCATACAAGGCTATGGACCAAATGCTGGAAAATGGGATTAGATTGGACAGGGCTTGATGGACGGCGCAGACACGATGGGCCGAAGGGCCTCTTTCTGTGCTGTATAACTCTACGACTCTATGACTTAAGGCGGATAAATCCCCCGGACCTGATGGCCTACATCCTAGGGTCTTGAGAGAAGTGGCGGTAGGGATTGTGGATGCATTGGTGATCATTTTCCAGAACTCCCTGGACTCAGGAAAGGTCCCGGCAGATTGGAAAACTGCTAATGTAACACCCTTATTTAAGAAGGGAAGTAGACAAAAAGCTGGAAACTATAGACCAGTTAGCCTAACATCTGTGGTTGGCAAAATGTTGGAGTCCATTATTAAGGAAACAGTAACAGAGCATTTGGATAAACATAATTTAATAGGACAGAGTCAGCATGGTTTTACGAAGGGGAAGTCATGTTTGACAAATTTGCTCGAATTCTTTGAGGATGTAACATACAGGGTGGATAAAGGGGAACCAGTGGATGTAGTGTATTTGGACTTCCAAAAGGCATTTGACAAGGTTCCACACAAAAAATTACTGATCAAGATAAGAAATCACGGGATTGGGGGTAATATACTGGCATGGGTGGAAGATTGGCTATCTAACAGAAAACAAAGAGTTGGGATAAATGGTTCGTTCTCGGGCTGGCAATCAGTAACTAGTGGTGTTCCTCGGGGTCAGTGCTGGGACCCCAACTCTTTACAATCTATATTAACGATTTGGAGGAGGGGACCGAGTGCAACATATCCAAGTTTGCCGACGATACAAAGATGGGAGGGAAAGCAGTGAGTGAGGAGGACATAAAAAACCTGCAAAAGGACATAGACAGGCTAAGTGAGTGGGCAGAGATTTGGCAGATGCAATATAATGTTGGAAAGTGTGAGGTTATGCACTTTGGCAGAAAAAATCAAAGAGCAGGTTATTATCTAAATGGAGAGAAACTGCAAAGTGCTACAGTACAAAGGGATCTGGGGGATGGAGTAAAAACAGGGAAGTCTTGCTTCAGTTATACAGGGTATTGGTGAGGCCACACCTGGAATACTGCGTGCAGTTTTGGTTTCCATATTTAAGAAAAGATATACTTGCTCTCGAGGCGGTTCAGAGAAGGTTCACTCGGTTGATTCCGGAGATGAGGGGGTGGTCATATGAGGAAAGGTTGAGTAGGTTGGGCCTCTACTCATTGGAGTTCAGAAGAATGAGAGGCGATCTTATCGAAACATATAAGATTGTGCGAGGGCTTGATCGGGTGGATGCGGGGAGGATGTTTCCACTGATGGGTGAGATTAGAACTAGGGGGCATAATCTTAGAATAAGGGGCTGCCCTTTCAAAACTGAGATGAGGAGAAACTTCTTCACTCGGAGGGTAGTAAACCTATGGAATTTGCTCCCCCAGTGAGCTGTGGAAGCTGCAACATTAAATAAATTTAAAACGGAGATAGACATTGTCCTAGCAGATAAGGGAATTAGGGGTTACGGGGAGAGGGCAGGGAAGTGGACGTGAGTCTAGATTCAGATCAGCCATGATCCTATTGAATGGCGGAGCAGGCCCGAGGGGCTGTATGGCCTCCTCCTGCTCCTAATTCTTATGTTCTTATGTATTAGTTCTCTCACCACCTGCCGCAGGCCCAGTTTGGCAGCTATGTCCTTCAGGACTCGGCCAGCTCGGTCAGTAGTGGTGCTACCGAGCCACTCTTGGTGCTGGACATTGAAGTCCCCCACCCAGAGTACATTCGACCCTCAGTGCTTCTTCCATGTGGTGTTCAACATGGAGGAGTACTGATTCACCAGCTGAGGGAGGGCGGTAGGTGGTAATCAGCAGGAGGTTTCCTTGCCCATGCTTGACCTGATGCCATGAGACTTCATGGGGTCCGGCGTCAATGTTGAGGACTCCCAGGGCCACTCCCTCCTGACTGCATACCACTGTGCCACCACCCCTGGTGGGTCTGTTCTGCCGGTGGGACAGGACATACCCAGGGATGGTGATAACATAAGAACATTAAGAAATAGGAGCAGGAGTCGGCCATTTGGCCCCTCGAGCCTGCTCCACCATTCAGTAAGATCATGGCTGATCTTCTACCTCATCTCCACTTTCCTGCACTATCCCCCATATCCCTCGATTCCCTTAATATTCAAAAATCTATCGATCTCCGCCTTGAACATACTCAACGACTGAGCCTCCACAGCCCTCTGGGGCAGAGAATTCCAAAGATTCACCGCCCTCTGAGTGAAGAAATTCCTCCTCATCTCAGTCCTAAACGGCCGACTCCTTATCCTGAGACTGTGACCCCTGGTTCTAGACTCCCCAGCCAGGGGGGAAACATCGTCCCTGCATCTACCCTGTCAATCCCTGTAAGAATTTTGTATGTTTCAATGAGATCACCTCTCATTCTTCTAAACTCTAGGGAATATAGGCCTCGTCTACTCAATCTCTCCTCATAGGACAACCCCCCCATCCAGGAATCAGTCTGGTGAACCTTCGTTGCACTCCCTCTATGGCAAGTATATCCTTCCTTAGGTAAGGAGACCAAAACTACGCACAGTACCACAGGTGTGGTCTCACCAAGGCTCTGTATAACTGGAGTAAGACATCTTGGGGGAAAAATTGAGTCGCGCCTCCTTTAGGGTGCTAACTTCCCCGCGGCCGAAATTCATCGATAGCGCCCCAAGAGGGAAGCGGGGCGCTAACTGGAAGTGCCCCGCCTCCCTCTTGGGGCACTGCGAGGGAATATCGTTGCGCCACATTGTGCCGCGGCATTGCAGGCCTTCCTCCCCCTTGTAAAGGAGAGGGGCCTTGCGCAGCGTGACCCGGGGCCCAGCTGGGCCACCGGATCGGAGTGCCAGCAAAAGAGCCCGGCACTCGAGAGAAGGGGAGCTCAGGAGGCTGGGGACGGCAACGGAGGCAGGTGCTGACGGGCGGCCAGCAACAAAAATGGCCGCCCGGAACCTCCCCTTTAATTAGCGCCGCCCCGGCCGCAGGTAGGCCCCTCCCTGACCCCGTCGGACATGGCGTCCGGCGGTAAGTCGGGGAGCGGTACCGAAGATCGCGGCCGGGGCGGGAGTGGGAGGCTGTGCACGTCGATTATGTCATCGCCGATGGCGCAACGCCGCGGGGCGCTAATGGTTACTGCCGCTGCTAACCTCCCGCTGAATTTCGCGGGAGGCGTTGGCGGCGCCGTGCCCGGGCGCTAACGGGAGGCGCAAAGCAACCAAATTTCCCCCCCCCTTTGCTCTTATACTCAAATCCTCTTGTAATAAAGGCCAACAGACCATGTGCTTTCCTAATTGCTTGCTGCACCAGCATGTTAACTTTCAGTGATTCGTGTACAAGGACACCCAGGTCCCTCCGAACAACAATATTTCCCAATCTCTCAACATTTAAAAAATACTCTGCTTTTCCATTTTTCCTACCAAAGTGGATAACTTCACATTTCTCCCCATTATATTCCATTTGCCACGTTCTTGCCCACTCACTTAGCCTGTCTATTACCCATTGAAGCCTCCTTGCGTCCTCCTCACAACTTACATTCACACCCAGCTTTGTATCATCAGCAATCTTTGGATATATTACATTTGGTCCCCTCGTCCAAATCATTGGTGTAGATTGTGAATAGCTGGGGCCCCAATCACTGATAGAAAGATAGAAGATAGGAGCAGGAGGAGGCCATTCGGCCCCTCGAGCCTGCTCCGCCATTCAATGAGATCATGGCTGATCATCCAAATTCAGTACCCTGTCCCTGCCTTCTCCCCATATCCCTTGATCCCTTTAGCCTCAAGAAATATATCCAACTCTTTCTTGAATATATTTAATGAACTGGCCTCCACTGCCTTCTGTGGCAGAGAATTCCACAGGTTCACCACTCTCTGGGTGAAGAAATTCCTCCTCATCTCTGTCCTAAATGGCTTACCCCTTATCCTTAGACTGTGACCCTCTGGTTCTGGACTCCCCCGCCATCGGGAACATCCTTCCTGCATCTAGTCTGTCTAGTCCTGTTAGAATTTTATAAGTTTCAGTGAGATCCCCTCTCAATCTTCTAAACTCCAGCGAGTATAAGCCCAATCGACCCAATCTCTCCTCATACGTCATTCCTGCCATCCTGGGTATCAGCCTGGTGAATCTTCGCTGCACTCCCTCCATGGCAAGAACATCCTTCCTCAGATAAGGCGACCAAAACTGCACACAGTACTCAAGGTGCGGTACCCCACTAGATACAGCCTGCCAACCCGAAAATGACCCGTTTATTCCTACTCTCTGATGGAGGAGCCTGGTATGATTCTGTGAGTATGACTGTGTCGGGCTGTTGCTTGACTCATCTATAGGACAGCACCGCTCAATCTTGGCTCAAGTCCAGTTAGTGAAGAGGACTTTGCAGTGTCGACTGAGTAGGGAGTGCCTGCCTTTGTCGTGTCCGGTTTTATCCTTATTGTTTTTCGTAGCGGTTTGTTGCAACTGAGTGTCTCGCTGGGCCATTTCAGAGGGCAGTTAATAGTCAACCACATTGCTGTGGTTCTGGAGTCACATATAGGCCAGACCGGGTAAGGACGGCAGATTTCCTTCCTTTAGTGAACCAGATGGGTTTTTCCGACAATCCGGTAGTTTCGTGGTCTGTAATTTCAAAATTATTTTTACCAACCGATTATCAAAATCCACGACAAGGCCTTGGACAACGTGGACCACTTTCCACACTTCGGGAGCCCACTGTCAACAAGGGCAGACGTCGATGACGAGGTCTAACACCGCCTTCAGTGTGCCAGTGCAGCCTTCGGTCGCCTGAGGAAGAGAGTGTTTGAAGACCAGGACCTCAAACCCGGCACTAAGCTCATGGTCTACAGAGCAGCAGTGATACCCGCCCTGCTGTATACCTCAGAGACATGGACCATGTACAGCAGGCACCTCGAAGCACTGGAGAGGTACCACCAACGCTGCCTCCGCAAGATCCTGCAAATCCATTGGCAGGATAGGCGCACCAACGTCAGTGTTCTCGCTCAGGCCAACATCCCCAGCATCGAAGCTTTGACCACGCTCGATCAGCTCCGATGGACGGGTCACCTTGTCCGCATGCCCGATACGAGACTCCCAAAACAAGCGCTCTACTCGGAGCTCCGGCACGGCAAGAGAACCCCAGGTGGGCAGAGGAAACGCTTCAAGGACACCCTCAAAGCCTCCTTGGAAAGGTGTAACATCCCCCATCGACACCTGGGAATCTCTGGCCCAAGACCGCACAAAGTGGAGGAGAAGCATCCGGGAAGGCGCCGAACACCTCGATTCTCTTCGCCAGGAGCAAGCGGAAGCCAAGCGCAGGCAGCGCACGTCAACCCAAGCACCCCACCCACCCGCCCCTTCAACCACCGTCTGCCCCACCTGTGACAGAGACTGTAGGTCCCGTATTGGACTCATCAGTCACCTGAGAGCTCATTTTTAATGTGGAAGCAAGTCATCCTCGGTTCCGAGGGACTGCCTAAGAAGAAGACTAGTCCAGTAACATAAAGAAAGAAAGATAGACTTGAATTTCTGTAGCATCTTTCACGACCACCAGACAACCCAAAGCGCTTCACAGCCAATGAAGTACTTTCTGAAGTGTGCTCACTGTTGTAATGTAGGAAACGCGGCAGCCAATTTGCGCACAGCAAGCTCCCACAAACAGCAATGTGATAATGACCAGATCATCTGTTTTAGTGATGTTGATTGAGGGATAAATATCGGCCCCAGGACACCGGGGAGAACTCCCCCCGCCCGCTCTTCTTCGAAATAGTGGCCACGGGATCTTTTACATCGACCTGAGAGGGCAGATGGGGCCTCGGTTTATCGTCTCATCCGAAAGACGGCACCTCCGACAGTGCAGCACTCCCTCAGTACTGCCCCTCCGACAGTGCGGCGCTCTCTCAGTACTGCCCCTCCGACAGTGCGGCGCTCCCTCAGTACTGCCCCTCCGACAGTGCGGCACTCCCTCAGTACTGTCCCTCCGACAGTGCGGCGCTCCCTCAGTGCTGCCCCTCCGACAGTGCGGCGCTCCCTCAGTACCGCCCCTCCGACAGTGCGGCGCTCCCTCAGTGCTGCCCCTCCGACAGTGCGGCGCTCCCTCAGTACCGCCCCTCCGACAGTGCGGCGCTCCCTCAGTACTGCCCCTCCGACAGTGCGGCGCTCCCTCAGTACTGCCCCTCCGACAGTGCGGCGCTCCCTCAGTACCGCCCCTCCGACAGTGCGGCGCTCCCTCAGCACCGCCCCTCCGACAGTGCGGCGCTCCCACAGTACTGCCCCTCCGACAGTGCGGCGCTCCCTCAGCACTGCCCCTCCGACAGTGCGGCGCTCCCTCAGTACTGCCCCTCCGACAGTGCGGCGCTCCCTCAGTACTGCCCCTCCGACAGTGCGGCGCTCCCTCAGTACTGCCCCTCCGACAGTGCGGCGCTCCCACAGCACTGCCCCTCCGACAGTGCGGCGCTCCCTCAGCACTGCCCCTCCGACAGTGCGGCGCTCCCTCAGTACTGCCCCTCCGACAGTGCGGCGCTCCCTCAGTACTGCCCCTCCGACAGTGCGGCGCTCCCTCAGTACTGCCCCTCCGACAGTGCGGCGCTCCCTCAGTACTGCCCCTCCGACAGTGCGGCGCTCCCACAGCACTGCCCCTCCGACAGTGCGGCGCTCCCTCAGTACTGCCCCTCCGACAGTGCGGCGCTCCCTCAGTACCGCCCCTCCGACAGTGCGGCGCTCCCTCAGTACTGCCCCTCCGACAGTGCGGCGCTCCCTCAGTACTGCCCTTCCGACAGTGCGGCGCTCCCACAGCACTGCCCCTCCGACAGTGCGGCGCTCCCTCAGTACTGCCCCTCCGACAGTGCGGCGCTCCCTCAGTACTGCCCCTCCGACAGTGTGGCGCTCCCTCAGCACTGCACTGGGGAAATGTCAGCCTCGATTTTTGTGCTCAAAGTTTCTGGAGCAGGACATGAACCCACAACCCTTCTGACTCCGAGGCGACGGTGCCAGCAACTGAACCACGGTTGACACACTATGCTTCCGTACCCGTGTACATAGTTAGTGTGAGTGTGTGTGCCAGTGTGATGCATGGACACTGACTTTCTGTGGATGGAACAATGATCCTGGCCCCCTGCTGCTGTTTCTCTCTCTGGTTCTTTCAGTTTAATGAACGGGGGCGGGATTGGAATCTGGGAATGTGTCGCTACTCCCATGGGTGTAGGGATTGAGATGTTTTACAATGGCCCTATTCTAGGACCGGTACTTTTCTCAATTCCTTGACAAACACTGTAATCGGAGAGATGAGCTCACTGGCTGTTAGATTGAGCCCCACGCACCTTCGCTGGTGTCTCTACATTCCCCACTGGTGACCTCATCCCTCTACCTGCATCCCTGATACTCCCGGCTGATTGGGCCCGGGATCCTGTCGTCACAGACCTGGCGAATGTTGAGTCGCACGAGTACTGAGACTGCAGTACGGGATCAAACCTGGCTCTGAGTGCGGAGGGAGAGAGTGGGAGAGAGAGAGAGAGGACAGAGAGAGAGACTGAGAGAGTGGGAGAGGGACAGAGAGAGAGAGAGAGAGAGACAGAGACACACACCAAGAAATGCAGGGAGTGGATTGAACTGCTGTTCAGCAACGGCTGTGAATGAAGATCTCATCGGTCCAAAGATTTGTTCCTTTGCAGTGTGTAGGTGAGCTGCTGCTGTCTGTCTGTGTGTGTGTGTGTGAGAGAGAGTGAGTCTATGTGTGTGTCAGTGTGAGAGTGTGAGTCTCTGTGTATCTGTCTGTGTGTGTGTGTGAGCGTGAGTCTCTGTGTGGGAGTGTGTGTCTGTCCCTGTATGTGAGAGTCTGTGTATGTATGTGTGTGTGGGGAGAGTGTCGGTGTGTGAGGGAATGTGTGTGAGAGCCTGTGTATGTATGTGTGTGTGGGAGTGTGTCTGTGTGGGAGTGTGCCAGTCTCTGTGTCCCTGTGGGTATGTGTGAGTCTTTGCCTGTGTGTGTCTCTGCCTGTCTCTGTGTGTGCCTGTCTCGGAGTGTGTTTGTGTATGTGTGTGTGTGTGTGTGTGTGTCTGGTGAATTTGCTTCACACTTGGTGGTTTTACCGTTAGTTGCCTTGTGCCGATGGAGCTCTGATTCCGGCCCTGCTCCCGGTCGCTCTGTGCAGCTCGACGGTTCCCGCGGTGTCATGCCATGCATGTACCGTGCGGTATCGCGGTGCGATGGTCCCCGCGGGGCCGTGCGTGTACCGTGCGGTGTCGCGAGGTGATGGTCCCCGCGGGGCCGTGCGTGTCCCTTGCGGTGTCGCGGTGCGATGGTCCCCACGGGGCCATGCGTGTACCATGCGATGTCGTGAGGCGATGGTCCCTGCGGGGCCGGGCGTGTACCGTGCGGTGTCGCAGTGCGATGGTCCCCGCGGGGCCGTGCGTGTCCTGTGCGGTGTCGCGGTGCGATGGTCCCCGCGGGGCCGGGTGTGTCCCGTGCGGTGTCGCGGTGCGATGGTCCCCACGGGGCTGTGCGTCTCCCGTGCGGTGTTGTGGTACGATGGCCCTCGCGGGGCCATGTGTGTACCGTGCGGTGTCGCGGTGCGATGGTCCCCACGGGGCTGTGCGTGTAACGTGCGGTGTCGCAGTACGATGGTCCCCGCGGAGCCGTGCGTGTCCCGTGCGGTGTCGCGGTGCAATGGTCCCCGCGGGGCCGTGCGTGTCGCGTGCGGTATTGTGTGCGGTGTCGCGGTCTCACGGTGACGGGGAAGTGCTCAGGTGTGCTCTGACACGCTGTTTAGGGGACAGTCCATTTCACTAACCCCGCCCCGGGACGGTGTGTGAGACCGAGCATGCAGAGGTCTGCGAACGAGGCAAAGGATGGGGGTGGTGGGAGGATGGTTGGGGTGTTGATTGGGTTTAGGGGTGGGTTGACGTGGGCGCGGATGGTTGGGGTGTTGACAGGGTTTGGCGGGGTGGGTTGACGGGGGCGGGGGGGTGGATGGTTGGGGTGTTGACAGGGTTTGGGGGGTGGGTTGACGTGGGCGTGGATGGTTGGGGTGTTGACAGGGTTTGGGGGGTGGGTTGACGTGGGCGTGGATGGTTGGGGTGTTGACAGGGTTTGGGGGGGTGGGTTGACGGGGGGGGTGGATGGTTGGGGTGTTGACAGGGTTTGGGGAGGTGGGTTGACGGGGGGGTGGGCGCGGATGGTTGGTGTTGACGGGGGGAGGACGGGTGATTGGGGGTTGATGTTCTCTGTCCATTACCCAATGACCTGACAAGTTTCTGATGGAATTTTTTCCTGTTTATTTCCAGAGTAACCAGGGCCACGACCCATGACCTCCAGACCCTGAGTGACCCCCGACCCTCAGACTCTGAGCGACCTCTGGACACTGAGCGACCCCCTGACCCTCAGACTCTGAGCGACCTCCGGACACTGAGCGACCCCTGATCCTCGACTCTGAGCGACCCCCGGACACTGAGCGACCTCCTGACCCTCGGACTCTGAGCGACCCCCGGACACTGAGCGACCCCCTGACCCTCGGACTCTGAGCGACCCCCGGACCACTGAGCGACCCCCTGACCCTCGGACTCTGAGCGACCCCCGGACACTGAGCGACCACCTGACCCTCGGACTCTGAGCGACCCCCGGACACTGAGCGACCCCCTGACCCTCGGACTCTGAGCGACCCCCGGACACTGAGCGACCCCCTGACCCTCGACTCTGAGCGAACTCTGGACACTGAGGGACCCCCTGACCCTCGGAGTCTGAGCGACCCGCGGACCCCCCGGTCCACCCCACACCCAGACGACCTGCCATGGCCTGCCTGCAGGAGACGCGGACCCTGTCCCCCTCGCTGGGGGGCTTCGCCCGCCCGCTGAAGGACCGGGAGGACAACTACATCTGCGGCAAGAAGCTGGAGTCGCCGGGCCGGACCCCCGTGGCCGACCTCTCCCCCACGCAGTGCGTGATGCAGAACGTGCTGTCCCCGGGGGGCGGCGCCCACAGCCCCTCCGCCATGACGGACGGCAGCGAGGACTCGCGGGAGCATTTCTCCAACAGCGTGCTGCAGCTGCACGAGGCGGAGGCTGGGACCGCTGCCGGAGCCACCGCGAGCGACGGGCCGGTGGAGAGCCGGAAGGAGGCTCGGGCCCTTGGCCGCGGGAGGGTCCAGTGCAGCCAGGCCGGCAGCGGCTTTCTGGAGGGGCTGTTCGGCTGTCTCAAACCGGTCTGGAACATCATCGGCAAAGCGTATTCCACCGATCACAAGCTGCAGCACGAAGGTGAGGCGAGGGCTCCGTGGCCCCCTCTC
>NC_141019.1:39907641-39926941 GCF_052327205.1 Somniosus microcephalus | reverse complement strand
GACTGGGGGAAGAGAGGGAGAGACTGGGGGGAAGAGAGGGAGAGACTGGGGGGAAGAGAGGGAGAGACTGGGGGGGAAGAGAGGGAGAGACTGGGGGGGAAGAGAGGGAGAGACTGGGGGGGAAGAGAGGGAGAGACTGGGGGGAAGAGAGGGAGAGACTAGGGGGAAGAGAGGGAGAGACTGGGGGGAAGAGAGGGAGAGACTGGGGGGAAGAGAGGGAGAGACTGGGGGGAAGAGAGGGAGAGACTGGGGGGAAGAGAGGGAGAGACTGGGGGAAGAGGGAGAGACTGGGGAGAGAGAGAGAGAGAGAGAGACAGGGAAGAGAGAGAGACTGGGGGGAGAGAGAGAGAGACTGGGGGGAGAAGAGAGAGGGGGAAGGAGAGAGAGAGCTGGTTCTGCTGTCTCCCACAGAACAGGGATTACAGCAAAATTTAGACCTACTCGACAAATACTGCCAAAATTGGGCCCTGACAGTAAATCTAAAGAAAACCAACATCATGATTTTTCAAAAAAGGCCCAGATGTCAGGAAAACAAATACCAGTTTACTCTCAGTGATACCATCATAGGACACACTATGAGCTACACTTACCTTGGTCTAACCATTACAGCATCAGGGAGCTTCAGCATAGCAGTGAATGCACTAAAAGAAAAAGCCCGAAGAGCCCTATATGCAATAAAAAGAAAACTCTACAACATCCAAATTCCAATCAAAATCTGGCTCAAATATTTGATAGTATAATCCTGCCCATTGCGCTGTATGGTAGTGAAGTATGGGGCCCACTCAATCACCATAGCTACACTAAATGGGAAAAACACACAATAGAAGCCCTACATGCAGAATTTTGCCGAAGCATTCTTCGCACCCAAAGGAAAACACCAACAAATGCATGTAGAGCCGAACTAGGCAGATACCCACTGATAATAAACATCCAAAAACAAGCACTAAACTTTCTAAATCACCTCAAATCTAGTTCCCAGACACCCTTCATTTTAAAGCCCTCCAGACCCAAGAGCTGAACCCAGAAATGAGTCCCCTGAGTAAGTTGTTACTGAAACTAAGTACTCCTACCCAGCCGGACCCTGACCAGTCCCAGACCAACACTGCTCTCCAAACACCAATCCGAGTGAACCAAATCATTAAACAATGCAAAGAAACCTACCTGGAACATTGGAACAAAATAACCAAAAGCCAAAGCAGATTAGAATGCTACCGGGCCCTAAAAAGAGAATATAAACTGGCAGACTATCTCTCGACCATCAGAGACACAAAACAGAGACAGACCCTCACCAGATACAGACTAAGCGACCACCAACTGGCAATTGAAAAAGGAAGATACAAGAAATCCTGGCAACCTAAAGAAAATAGAATATGTGATCACTGTCTGGCGGCGAGGTTGAGGCAGAGGTGCACTTCCTCCTAAAATGCGAAAAATTCAACAAAACAAGAAACATATATTTTGACAAGCTCAGCCTTACAACCCCAGATTTCAAAGAATTGGATGACCTGTCCGAATTAAGAATAGTCCTGGGGAAGGAGACAGACCATATCTTGGTGCCCAATATGTAACAACATGTCACAACCTGAGGAACAGTGAGTGACTAACGAGCACACCCATAGCATATATAAACATTAAGAATGTTTAAATCAATACCGAATGTACCCAACGACTGTTTAATTTAATACTGTCTGTACCCAACGAAGGTCAAAATTGTTTGACACCTACAGAATGTTGGAAACCTGTACTTTTTGTTATGTAAGCTTTGGCAATATGGTTCCCTGTAAACTTTCATGCCAATAAAGCATTTGAATTTGAATTTGATTTGAATTTGATTTGATTGAGAGAGAGGGGAAGGAGAGAGAGAGAGGGGGAAGGAGAGAGAGAGAGAGAGAGAGAGGGGGAAGGAGAGAGAGAGAAAGGGGGAAGGAGAGAGAGAGAGACAGAGGGGGAAGGAGAGAGAGAGAGGGGAAGGAGAGAGAGAGAGAGAGAGGGGGAAGGAGAGAGAGAGCGAGAGGGAAGGAGAGAGAGAGCGAGAGGGGGAAGGAGAGAGAGAGAGAGAGGGGGAAGGAGAGAAAGAGAGAGGGGGAAGGAGAGAAAGAGAGAGAGGGGGAAGGAGAGAGAGAGAGGGGGAAGGAGAGAGAGAGAGGGGGAAGGAGAGAGAGAGAGGGGGGAAGGAGAGAGAGAGAGAGAGGGGGGAAGGAGAGAGAGAGAGAGGGGGGGAAGGAGAGAGGGAGAGAGGGGGAAGGAGAGAGGGGAGAGGGGGAAGGAGAGAGAGAGAGACTGGGGGAGAGAGAGAGAGAGAGACTGGGGAGAGAGAGAGAGACTGGGGGAGAGAGAGAGAGAGACTGGGGAGAGAGAGAGAGACTGGGGGAGAGAGAGAGAGAGACTGGGGGAGAGAGAGAGAGAGACTGGGGGAGAGAGAGAGAGAGAGACTGGGGGAGAGAGAGAGAGAGAGAGACTGGGGGAGAGAGAGAGAGAGAGACTGGGGGAGAGAGAGAGAGAGACTGGGGGAGAGAGAGAGAGACTGGGGGAGAGAGAGAGACTGGGGGAGAGAGAGAGAGACTGGGGGAGAGAGAGAGAGAGACTGGGGAGAGAGAGAGAGAGAGAGACTGGGGGGGAGAGAGAGAGACGGGAGAGAGAGAGAGACTGGGGAGAGAGAGAGAGAGACTGGGGGAGAGAGAGAGAGACTGGGGGAGAGAGAGAGAGACTGGGGGAGAGAGAGAGAGACTGGGGGAGGGAGAGAGACTGGGGAGAGAGAGAGAGACTGGGGGAGAGAGAGAGAGACTGGGGGAGAGAGAGAGAGACTGGGGGAGAGAGAGAGAGACTGGGGGGAAAGAGAGAGAGACTGGGGAAGAGAGAGAGAGAGGCTGGGGAAGAGAGAGAGAGACTGGGAAGAGAGAGAGAGAGACTGGGGAAGAGAGAGAGAGAGACTGGGGAAGAGAGAGAGAGAGACTGGGGAAGAGAGAGAGAGAGAGACTGGGGGAGGGAGAGAGAGGGGAGAGAGAGAGAGAGAGAGACTGGGGGAGAGAGAGAGAGAGAGACTGGGGGAGAGAGAGAGAGAGAAAGACTGGGGGGGGAAGAGAGAGAGAGAGAGACTTGGGAAGAGAGCGAGAGAGACTGGGAAGAGAGAGAGAGAGAGACTGGGGAGGGAGAGAGAGGGGGAGAGAGAGAGAGAGAGACTGGGGGAGGGAGAGAGAGGGGGAGAGAGAGAGAGAGAGACTGGGGGGAGAGAGAGAGAGAGAGAGACTGGGGGGAGAGAGAGAGAGAGACTGGGGGGAGAGAGAGAGAGACTGGGGGGAGAGAGAGAGAGAGAGACTGGGGGGAGAGAGAGAGAGACTGGGGGGAGAGAGAGAGAGACTGGGGGGAGAGAGAGAGAGAGAGACTGGGGGGAGAGAGAGAGAGAGAGACGGGGAGAGAGAGAGAGAGAGAGAGACTGGGGGGAGAGAGAGAGAGACTGGGGGGGAAAGAGAGAGAGACTGGGGAAGAGAGAGAGAGAGGCTGGGAAGAGAGAGAGAGACTGGGGAAGAGAGCGAGAGAGACTGGGGAAGAGAGAGAGAGAGACTGGGGAAGAGAGAGAGAGAGAGACTGGGGAGGGAGAGAGAGGGGAAGAGAGAGAGAGAGAGACTGGGGGGAGAGAGAGAGAGAGAGAGACTGGGGGGAGAGAGAGAGAGAGAGACTGGGGGGAGAGAGAGAGAGACGGGGGAGAGAGAGAGAGAGAGACTGGGGGAGAGAGAGAGAGACTGGGGGGAGAGAGAGAGAGACTGGGGGAGAGAGAGAGAGAGAGACTGGGGGAGAGAGAGAGAGAGAGACGGGGAGAGAGAGAGAGAGAGAGAGACTGGGGGGGAGAGAGAGAGAGAGACTGGGGGGGAGAGAGAGAGAGAGACTGGGGGGGAGAGAGAGAGAGAGACTGGGGGGGAGAGAGAGAGAGACTGGGGGGGAGAGAGAGAGAGACTGGGGGGAGAGAGAGAGAGACTGGGGGGGAGGGGGAGAGAGACTGGGGGGGAGAGCAAAAGAGAGTCGAACAGAGGATGAGGAGAGCCAAGTGGAGGAAGAAGAAGAGAGACCAGCAGAGGAAAAACACCTCCCTGTACATCTCCACCCCCCACACCTCTCAACGAAAACAAAATGATGAAAGAGAATCTGGCCAAACTAGAACTTGATTTCAACGAATACAGAGAAACACTGGCCAAGAATTTGAAGGAGGAATTCAAACAGCTAAAAACGGAACACGAGTCCACCATCCACAAGCTGAGAAGGACCATAGAGGAGCAAAGAATGAGATCAAAGAACTCCGTACTCAACTAAACAAAACGAAGGAGACCGTAGAAAGGCTCAGCAGGCAACACAAACCTCTTAAGGTCCAAAAACCTGAGGACACAAAAACAACACACACAAGGACACAGAACCCGCCGGATGCCACCCCACACGAAGACACACCGAAAGCCACAAACCCCGCTCCAACCAGCCCTCAGTCGAGTCATGCCCAGACTACTGCTACCCAGTCCTCACACACAGGAACACAAAAACCGACAGATACCCCCCAAACGAGGACACACCGAAAGCCCCAAACCCGCTCCTGCCACACAACATATCCCAGAAACCCAGCCAACAACCAGCCACCAGGCGAGTCCCACCCAGACTACTGTTACCCAGTCTGAAAAACCAGCCCCTCAGGCGGTCCTGCTGACCGACTCCAACGGAAAGTTTCTGGACCCCCAGAGGCTGTTCCAGACCATCAAGTCCTGAAAAAATGGTGCAGCAACACAGGCCAAGCAATGAAGATCCTGAACAAAGAATCCCTTGGAAGCCCAAATGGATTGTGATCCACACAGGCACGAACGACCTACGCACCCTACAGGAAGGCACGGCTTGGGCGGTGAGCAGGATGGCAGAAAAGGCCAGCAGGGAATTCCCCGAGGCGCGGATCGTGATCTCCACACTACTGCCCAGAAAGGACACCCCAGCCTATATAATCCACAACACCAACAGGGAGATCGACACGAGATGTTCTGTCCTCCCCAACGTCTCCCTGGCCCATCATCCAAACATCAACACAAGGGACCTCTATGACGAAATACATCTACTCAAACAGCGGATGTGGGTCTTCGCAAGAAACCTCATAAACACTGCCAAAAGACGCAGCCCTCCCACCCCCCCTACCATTGGGAGCCAAACAGGACCACCAATGTCCCCCACCCCCCTTTACAAAACCGACAACAGAACCGTGCTTTTATACCTGACCCAAGACCCCCTCTAGACCACAGACTGTAGACCAAGAACTGAGAAAGATCATGACGATGCTGAACAGCCTGATAGAAAGCCGGAGAAATTATTAATATTGTTATTTATCATTATCATTATTGTTATCTTATCAGTATTATTACTATTATTAGATAGATATATGTGCATGCCTCATGAAATTTATACTAAATCATCACTTAGCATTATAGAAAATAGTGTTTCCACACTCATCCCACAAAATAGGTCCATTTTATTTCGTTTTATTGAACTATATAAATGCGTTCTTTCCACATAAGCTGCTGGAATATCCAGGGCCTCCGCTCCTCAACTTTTGGGATGAAGAGTACAGACCCTGAATTCCTAAAAGCTATAAAAGACATTGATATAATTGTGTTAACAGAAACATGGTGCCAAAAGGACATGCCGACCCACTGTCCTCAATGTACCATGAAATCATTGTGCCCTCAGTAAAGAACACTAAAACACGCAAGGGCAGAACCTCCGGGGGAATATTGGTGTGGTATAAGGGAGAACTGGACAAACACATCTCACCGGTAAAACAGGGGAAATCACACGTATGGCTAAAACTAGATAAAAATATAGGAATAGCAAAAAAAGATGTTTACTTATGTGCGATCTACATACCTCCAATAGATTCGCCATATTTCGAAGAGGAGTTATTTGATACTCTCACATGGAAATCAGCCATTTCCAGGCCCAAGGAAAGGTGATAATATGTGGGGACCTAAATGCAAGGACCGGTTGTGAACCTGACTTCATTGACCCACAGGGAAACAACCATGTGTTTGGCCAGACCCCTTTAGATGTCACACCAGCCATCGCAAATCGGAACAACCTTGATCGTGAATAAATAAAAGCGGTAGGGAGGTAGTGCAACTCTGCCGAGCCTTAGGCCTGTACATAGTTAATGGTAGGTTCAGAGGGGACTCCCTAGGGAGACTCACATACTCCTCAACTCTTGGGTCTAGTGTGGTGGACTATACAATCACTGACCTGGACCCCTGCGATATCAACGCATTCACTGTCAGGCAGCAATCCCCCCTCTCAGACCATAACCAAATAAATGTGTACCTTAAACTTTCTGCCCAAACTACAGACACAAAAAAGGAACACAGTAAGCTCCATAAAATAAACCAGACATACAGATGGGCCCCAGACAGTGGAGATAAATTCATCACAGCACTAAATTCACCTGATCTCACAAGTAAAATTTCAAAATTTAAAGAAAATCTATATGAGATCACCAGAGATGGTGTAAACACGGCCATAGAGGATATAAATATGATCTTCCATGAGGCAGCTGTAAAAGCCGACCTCGTGAAACAGAAGAGGAAGCATCACAAAAGACAAAATAAAAATATGAAATGGTTTGACCACGAATGCAAAAATGCCAGAAAAGACCTGAGAAAAATATCAAACCAAAAGCATCGGCAACCAAACAATCCGGACCTACGTACTAGATACAATGAAACCCTCAAAAGATATAAACACACCATTAGGAACAAAACACAAAACTATACCCACAAAATACTCGAAGAAATTGAAAACTCCACCAATCCAAAACAATTCTGGGAAATGTGGAATAACCTGAGTACAACACAATTGCAAGCATTACCAATCCAAGATGGCGACATCTGGAGAACACATTTTGAAAACCTCTACAAAGACATCCCAAAAAACAAAACAAACCCAAGTCAACATCAGGTCACAGAAAAACTCCACACATTAGAAGCAACAATTAAAGACAACCAAAACCCTCTAGACTCCCCAATCACATGGAAAGAACTGGCCACAAAAACAAAATCTCTCCACCTAAAGAAAGCCTGTGGCCCAGACAACATCAAAATGAAATGCTAAAGTTCAGCAATATGGAGATGCAGGGTGCGATACTCAAACTATTCAACATCATATTACGCTCAGGCTGTTTTCCCGATATCTGGTGCCAAGGACTAATCTCCCCCATATATAAAAGTGGAAACAAATCAGACCCAAATAACTACCGCGGCATCTGTGTCAACAGTTGTCTAGGGAAGTTATTCTGCAGTATTCTAAATAGTAGATTACTTGATTTTCTTAACAAACATAATATCCTCAGAAAAAACCAAATAGGCTTTCTTCCAAAACACCGCACCGCCGACCATATCTATACCCTTCACACCCTCATTGAAAAACATAAACACCAAACAAAAAATGGGAAAATATTCGCCTGTTTCATCGACTTCAAGAAAGCCTTTGACTCTATATGGCACGAAGGGCTCTATTATAAACTTCTTCAGTGTGGAATAGGGGGCAAAGTCTATGACCTTATTAAATCAATGTATCTGAAAAACAAATGCGGGGTCAAAATTGGAGACAAACGCACCGATTTCTTCACCCAGAGAAGAGGCGTCCGGCAGGGCTGCAATTTGAGCCCGACCCTGTTCAACATATACATAAATGAATTAGCAGACATGCTGGAGCAAAGCGAGTCACCAGGTCTCCGTCTCCTGGATGGAGAAGTGAAGTCCCTGTTCTATGCGGACGACCTGGTTCTGCTGTCTCCCACAGAACAGGGATTACAGCAACAACTAGACCTACTCGACAAATACTGCCAAAATTGGGCTCTAACAGTAAATCTAAAGAAAACCAACATCATGATTTTTCAGAAAAGACCCAGATGTCAGGAAAACAAATACCAGTTTACCCTCAGTGATACCACTATAGGACACACTATGAGCTACACCTACCTTGGTCTAACTATTACAGCATCAGGGAGCTTCAGCATAGCAGTGAATGCACTAAAAGAAAAAGCCCGAAGAGCCCTATATGCAATAAAAAGAAAATTCTACAACATCCAAATCCCAATCAAAATCTGGCTCAAAATTTTTGACAGCATAATCCTGCCCATTGCACTGTACGGTAGTGAAGTATGGGGCCCGCTAAATCACCAAAGCTACACTAAATGGGAAAAACACACAATAGAAGCCCTACATGCAGAATTCTGCCGAAGCATCCTTCGCACCCAAAGAAAAACGCCAACAAATGCATGCAGAGCCGAACTAGGCAGATACCCACTGATAATAAACATCCAAAAACGAGCACTAAACTTCCTAAATCACCTCAAATCTAGCTCCCCAGACACCCTTCATTTCAAAGCCTTTCAGACCCAAGAGCTAAACCCAGAAAAGAGTCCCCTGAGTCAGCTGCTACTGAAACTAAGTACTCAGCCGGACCCTGACCAGCCCCAGACCAACACAGCCGTCCAAACACCAATCCGAGTGAACCAAATCATTAAAAAATGCAAAGAAACCTACCTGGAACATTGGAACAAAATAACCGAAAGCCAAAGCAGATTAGAATGTTACCGGGCCCTAAAAAGAGAATATAAACTGGCAGACTACCTCACGACCATCAGAGACACAAAACAGAGACAGACCCTCACCAGGTACAGACTAAGCGACCACCAACTGGAAATTGAAAAAGGCAGATACAAGAAATCCTGGCAGCCTAGAGAGAATAGAATATGCGATCAATGTCTGGCTGGCGAGGTTGAAACAGAAATGCATTTCCTCCTAAAATGCGAAAAATTCAACACATCAAGAAACATATTATTCAACAAGCTAAGCCAAACAACCCCAGATTTCAAGGAATTGGATGATCTGTCAAAATTGAGATTAGTCCTAGGAGAAGGAGACAGACCATACCTTGGGGCTAAATATGTAACAACATGTCACAACCTGAGGACTGTTTAAAAGTAAGACTGTTTAAAATTAATATTGAACGTACCAAATGAAGTAGAAAGACTGTTTAAAATTAATATTGTTTAAAAGTAATATTGTATATACCCAACAAATGTCAAATCGATTGACACCTACAGAATGTTGGAAAACTGTACCTTTTTGCAATGTAAGCTTTGGCAATATGGTTCTCTGTAAACTTTCATGCCAATAAAGCATTTGAACTGAACTGAACTGAACTGAGAGACTGGGGAAGAGAGAGAGAGAGAGAGAGAGAGAGACTGGGGGAGAGAGAGAGAGAGACTGGGGGGAAGAGAGAGAGAGAGAGAGACTGGGGGGGGAGAGAGAGAGACTGGGGGGGAGAGAGAGAGACTGGGGGGAAGAGAGAGAGAGAGATAGACTGGGGGGAAGAGAGAGAGAGGGGGGAGAGAGAGAGAGACTGGGGGGGAGGGGGAGAGAGAGAGAGACGGGGGAGAGAGAGAGAGAGAGAGACTGGGGAAGAGAGAGAGAGAGAGAGAGAGAGACTGGGGGGGGGAGAGAGAGAGAGAGACTGGGGGAAGAGAGAGAGAGAGACTGGGGGGAAGAGAGAGAGAGAGAGAGACTGGGGGGGAGAGAGAGAGACTGGGGGGAAGAGAGAGAGAGAGAGAGACTGGGGAAGAGAGAGAGAGAGAGAGAGAGACTGGGGGGGGAGAGAGAGAGAGAGAGACTGGGGGAAGAGAGAGAGAGAGACTGGGGGGGGAGGGGGAGAGAGAGAGAGACGGGGTAGAGAGAGAGAGAGAGAGACTGGGGAAGAGAGAGAGAGAGAGAGAGAGAGACTGGGGGGGGAGAGAGAGAGAGAGAGACTGGGGGAAGAGAGAGAGAGAGACTGGGGGGAAGAAAGAGAGAGAGAGACTGGGGGGAAGAGAGAGAGAGAGACGGGGGAAGAGAGAGAGACAGGGGGGAAGAGAGAGAGAGAGAGAGAGAGAGAGACTGGGGGGAAGAGAGAGAGAGACTGGGGGGAAGAGAGAGAGAGACTGGGGGGAAGAGAGAGAGAGAGACTGGGGGGAAGAGAGAGAGAGACTGGGGGGAAGAGAGAGAGAGACGGGGGAAGAGAGAGAGAGACTGGGGGGAAGAGAGAGAGAGAGAGAGAGAGAGAGAGAGAGGGGGGGAGAGAGACAGACTGGGGGAGAGAGAGAGAGAGACTGGGGGGAAGAGAGATAGAGAGAGAGAGAGGCTGGGGGGGAGAGAGAGAGAGACTGGGGGGGAGAGAGAGAGAGACTGGGGGGGAGAGAGAGAGAGACTGGGGGGAAGAGAGAGAGAGACTGGGGGGGAGAGAGAGAGAGACTGGGGGGGAGAGAGAGAGAGACTGGGGGGGAGAGAGAGACTGGGGGGGAGAGAGAGAGAGACTGGGGGGAGAGAGAGAGAGACTGGGGGGGAGAGAGAGAGAGACTGGGGGGGAGAGAGAGAGAGACTGGGGGGGAGAGAGAGAGAGACTGGGGGGGAGAGAGAGAGAGACTGGGGGAGAGAGAGAGAGACTGGGAGGGAGAGAGAGAGAGACTGGGGGGGAGAGAGAGAGAGACTGGGGGGGAGAGAGAGAGAGACTGGGGGGAGAGAGAGAGAGACTGGGGGGGAGAGAGAGAGAGACTGGGGGGGAGAGAGGGAGAGACTGGGGGGGAGAGAGAGAGAGACTGGGGGGGAGAGAGAGAGAGACTGGGGGAGAGAGAGAGAGACTGGGGGGAGAGAGAGAGAGACTGGGGGGGAGAGAGAGAGAGACTGGGGGGAGAGAGAGAGAGACTGGGGGGTAGAGAGAGAGAGACTGGGGGGAGAGAGAGAGAGACTGGGGGGAGAGAGAGAGAGACTGGGGGGGAGAGAGAGAGAGACTGGGGGGGAGAGAGAGAGAGACTGGGGGGGAGAGAGAGAGAGACTGGGGGGGAGAGAGGGAGAGACTGGGGGAGAGAGAGAGAGACTGGGGGGAGAGAGAGAGAGACTGGGGGAGAGAGAGAGAGACTGGGGGGGAGAGAGAGAGAGACTGGGGGGGAGAGAGAGAGAGACTGGGGGAGAGAGAGAGAGACTGGGGGGAAGAGAGAGAGAGAGAGAGACTGGGGGGAGAGAGAGAGACTGGGGGGAAGAGAGAGAGAGAGATAGACTGGGGGGAAGAGAGAGAGAGGGGGGGAGAGACAGAGAGACTGGGGAGGAGGGGGAGAGAGAGAGAGACGGGGGAGAGAGAGAGAGAGAGAGACTGGGGAAGAGAGAGAGAGAGAGAGAGACTGGGGGAGAGAGAGAGAGAGAGACTGGGGAAGAGAGAGAGAGAGACTGGGGGAAGAGAGAGAGAGAGAGAGACTGGGGGGGAGAGAAAGAGACTGGGGGAAGAGAGAGAGAGAGAGAGAGACTGACTGGGGGGAAGAAAGAGAGAGAGAGACTGGGGGGAAGAAAGAGAGAGACTGGGGGGGAGAGAGAGAGAGACTGGGGGGAGAGAGAGAGAGACGGGGGGGAGAGAGAGAGAGACTGGGGGGGAGAGAGAGAGAGACTGGGGGGGAGAGAGAGAGAGACTGGGGGGGAGAGAGAGAGAGACTGGGGGGGAGAGAGAGAGAGACTGGGGGGGAGAGAGAGAGAGACTGGGGGGGAGAGAGAGAGAGACTGGGGGGAGAGAGAGAGAGACTGGGGGGGAGAGAGAGAGAGACTGGGGGGAGAGAGAGAGAGACTGGGGGGGAGAGAGAGAGAGACTGGGGGGGAGAGAGAGAGAGACTGGGGGGAGAGAGAGAGAGACTGGGGGGAGAGAGAGAGAGACTGGGGGGGAGAGAGAGAGAGACTGGGGGGGAGAGAGAGAGAGAGACTGGGGGGGAGAGAGAGAGAGACTGGGGGGGGGAGAGAGACTGGGGGGAGAGAGAGAGAGACTGGGGGGGAGAGAGAGAGAGAGACTGGGGGGGAGAGAGAGAGAGAGACTGGGGGGGGAGAGAGAGAGAGAGACTGGGGGGGGGAGAGAGAGAGAGAGACTGGGGGGGAGAGAGAGAGAGAGAGACTGGGGGGGAGAAAGAGAGAGAGACTGGGGGGAGAGAGAGAGAGACTGGGGGGGAGAGAGAGAGAGACTGGGGGGAGAGAGAGAGAGAGACTGGGGGGGAGAGAGAGAGAGAGACTGGGGGGGAGAGAGAGAGAGACTGGCAGGGAGAGAGAGAGAGACTGGGGGGAGAGAGAGAGAGACTGGGGGGGGAGAGAGAGAGAGACTGCGGGGGGGGGGGGAGAGAGAGAGAGACTGGGGAGGCAAAGATCCAGACATCAGGGACCCAAAATAAATTTCACAATAGGAACAACCAAAATTGAACAAACCACTAACTACACATACTTGGGCTTAAAAATCAGTTCTACGGGAAACATCAAACTGGCTGTGAATGAACTGAAAGAGAAAGCAAGAAGGGCTTTCTATGCCATTAAAAAATCAATCCAAATAGAAATCCCAATTAGCATTTGGCTCAAAATTTTTAAATCGGTAATTGAACCAATTGCACTCTATGGAAGCGAGGTGTGGGGACCGCTAACACAACAAGAATTTGCAAAATGGGACAAACACCCAATTGAGATCCTGCATGCAGAATTCTGTAAAAGTATCCTCCGGACTCAAAGGAAAACCGTCAACAATGCATGCAGGGCAGAACTAGGCCAATATCCATTAATAATCACTATCCAAAAAAGAGCCACCAAATTTTGGAAACACCTAAAATGAGCAACCCCCACTGCTATCATTACGAAGCCCTGAAATGCCAAGAGAGGACCATAAAGAAGAATACCCTTAGTCGACTAGTCCTGGAACTCAGTGAAGCAACCACTAACACTACTAACAATAACCAGCCCCAGGACAGTGACATCGTAGCACAGAGAATTCGACCCAACACAATTGTCACGAAGCAAAAGGAAAAATACCTGTCATCTTGGGCAGAAACAACAAAAACCCAAAACAAACTCAATTGCTACTTTGCCCTAAACAGACAATACAACATGTCTGAATAACTGACCATGGTAAAGGATAGCAAACTGAGAAAAACCTTGACAAGGTACAGACTTAGTGAACATAGCCTGGCCATTGAAAAAGGCAGACACAGACAGACCCGGCTGCCAAGAGAGGACAGGATATGCTCTCACTGCAGTCAGGGAGTGGTGGAGACAGAGATGCACATCCTCACAGATTGTGGAAAATATCAGGGCATCAGGGAGAATTTCTACCAAAAATTCACACAAATATGCCCGGAATTCAGAAATTTGAATGACAACCAAAAACTCCCATACCTACTAGGAGAACAGAGAAACTGTGTAACCTTAGCGGCACACTATGTTACAGCTTGCCATAAACAGAGGGACAACCAGTAAACCTAAGAAGAGTATATACAAATTATACGAATGTATATTTATACATTCAGGGATATAACTGTTTATACAATGTATGAAATAGATCTGCGTTTATGTGTTCAACCATAAATGTATTTCGATGCTTTGGCAACATAAGATGTACCTTATCATGCCAAAAAAGCAATTTGAATTGAATTGAATTGAATTGACTGGGGGGGAGAGAGAGAGAGAGACTGGGGGGGGGGGAAGAGAGAGAGAGAGACTGGGGGGGGGAGAGAGAGAGAGTCTGGGGGGGGAAGAGAGAGAGAGAGACTGGGGGGGGGGAGAGAGAGAGAGACTGGGGGGAGAGAGAGAGAGACTGGGGGGGGAGAGAGAGAGAGACTGTGGGGGGGGAGAGAGAGAGAGACTGGGGGGAGAGAGAGAGAGAGACTGGGGGAGAGAGAGAGAGAGACTGGGGGGAGAGAGAGAGAGAGACTGGGGGGAGAGAGAGAGAGAGACTGGGGGGAGAGAGAGAGAGAGAGACTGGGGGGAGAGAGAGAATTCAACACATCAAGAAACATATTATTCAACAAGCTAAGCCAAACAACCCCAGATTTCAAGGAATTGGATGATCTGTCAAAATTGAGATTAGTCCTAGGAGAAGGAGACAGACCATACCTTGGGGCTAAATATGTAACAACATGTCACAACCTGAGGACTGTTTAAAAGTAAGACTGTTTAAAATTAATATTGAACATACCAAATGAAGTAGAAAGACTGTTTAAAATTAATATTGTTTAAAAGTAATATTGTATATACCCAACAAATGTCAAATCGATTGACACCTACAGAATGTTGGAAACTGTACCTTTTTGCTGTGTAAGCTTTGGCAATATGGTTCTCTGTAAACTTTCATGCCAATAAAGCATTTGAACTGAAAAAAAACTGAACTGAAACTGAGAGACTGGGGGGAGAGAGAGAGAGACGGGGGGAGAGAGAGAGAGAGACTGGGGGGAGAGAGAGAGAGAGACTGGGGGGAGAGAGAGAGACTGGGGGGAGAGAGAGAGAGAGACTGGGGGGAGAGAGAGAGAGAGACTGGGGGGAGAGAGAGAGAGAGACTGGGGGGAGAGAGAGAGAGAGACTGGGGGGAGAGAGAGAGAGAGACTGGGGGAGAGAGAGAGAGAGACTGGGGGGAGAGAGAGAGAGAGACTGGGGGGAGAGAGAGAGAGAGAGACTGCGGGGAGAGAGAGAGAGAGACTGGGGGGAGAGAGAGAGAGAGACTGGGGGGAGAGAGAGAGAGAGACTGGGGGGAGAGAGAGAGAGAGACTGGGGGGAGAGAGAGAGAGAGACTGGGGGGAGAGAGAGAGAGAGACTGGGGGGAGAGAGAGAGAGAGTCTGGGGGGAGAGAGAGAGAGAGACTGGGGGGAGAGAGAGAGAGAGACTGGGGGGAGAGAGAGAGAGACTGGGGGGAGAGAGAGAGAGAGACTGGGGGGAGAGAGAGAGAGAGACTGGGGGGAGAGAGAGAGAGAGAGACTGGGGGGAGAGAGAGAGAGAGACTGGGGGGAGAGAGAGAGAGAGACTGGGGGAGAGAGAGAGAGAGACTGGGGGGAGAGAGAGAGAGAGACTGGGGGGAGAGAGAGAGAGAGACTGGGGGGAGAGAGAGAGAGAGACTGGGGGGAGAGAGAGAGAGAGACTGGGGGGAGAGAGAGAGAGAGACTGGGGGAGAGAGAGAGTGAGACTGGGGGGAGAGAGAGAGAGAGACTGGGGGGAGAGAGAGAGAGAGACTGGGGGGGAGAGAGAGAGAGAGACTGGGGGAGAGAGAGAGAGAGACTGGGGAGAGAGGGGGGAGAGAGAGAGAGAGACTGGGGGAGAGAGAGAGAGAGACTGGGGGAGAGAGAGAGAGAGACTGGGGGGAGAGAGAGAGAGAGACTGGGGGGAGAGAGAGAGAGAGACTGGGGGAGAGAGAGAGAGAGACTGGGGGAGAGAGAGAGAGAGACTGGGGGGAGAGAGAGAGAGAGACTGGGGGGAGAGAGAGAGAGAGACTGGGGGAGAGAGAGAGAGAGACTGGGGGGAGAGAGAGAGAGAGACTGGGGGAGAGAGAGAGAGAGACTGGGGGAGAGAGAGAGAGAGACTGGGGGGAGAGAGAGAGAGAGACTGGGGGGAGAGAGCGAGAGAGACTGGGGGGAGGAGAGAGAGAGAGCGAGAGACTGGGGGGGAGAGCGAGAGAGACTGGGGGGAGAGAGCGAGAGAGACTGGGGGGGAGAGCGAGAGAGACTGGGGGGAGAGCGAGAGAGACTGGGGGGGAGAGCGAGAGAGACTGGGGGGGAGAGCGAGAGAGACTGGGGGGGAGAGCGAGAGAGACTGGGGGAGAGCGAGAGACTGGGGGGAGAGCGAGAGAGACTGGGGGGGGAGAGCGAGAGAGACTGGGGGGGAGAGCGAGAGAGACTGGGGGGGGAGAGCGAGAGAGACTGGGGGGGAGAGCGAGAGAGACTGGGGGGGATGAGCGAGAGAGACTGGGGGGGAGAGCGAGAGAGACTGGGGGGGAGAGCGAGAGAGACTGGGGGGAGAGCGAGAGAGACTGGGGAGAGCGAGAGAGACTGGGGGGAGAGCGAGAGAGACTGGGGGGAGAGGAGACTGGGGAGAGCGAGAGAGACTGGGGGGGAGAGCGAGAGAGACGGGGGAGAGCGAGAGAGACTGGGGGGAGAGCGAGAGAGACTGGGGGGGAGAGCGAGAGAGACTGGGGGGGAGAGCGAGAGAGACTGGGGGGGAGAGCGAGAGAGACTGGGGGGGAGAGCGAGAGAGACTGGGGGGGAGAGCGAGAGAGACTGGGGGGGAGAGCGAGAGACTGGGGGGAGAGCGAGAGAGACGGGGGGGAGAGCGAGAGAGACTGGGGGGGAGAGCGAGAGAGACTGGGGGGGAGAGCGAGAGAGACTGGGGGGGAGAGCGAGAGAGACTGGGGGGGAGAGCGAGAGAGACTGGGGGGGAGAGCGAGAGAGACTGGGGGGGAGAGCGAGAGAGACTGGGGGGAGAGCGAGAGAGACTGGGGGGGAGAGCGAGAGAGACTGGGGGGAGAGCGAGAGAGACTGGGGGGGAGAGCGAGAGAGACTGGGGGGGAGAGCGAGAGAGACTGGGGGGGAGAGCGAGAGAGACTGGGGGGGAGAGCGAGAGAGACTGGGGGGGAGAGCGAGAGAGACTGGGGGGGAGAGCGAGAGAGACTGGGGGGGAGAGCGAGAGAGACTGGGGGGAGAGCGAGAGAGACTGGGGGGGAGAGCTGAGAGAGACTGGGGGGGAGAGCGAGAGAGACTGGGGGGGAGAGCGAGAGAGACTGGGGGGGGAGAGCGAGAGAGACTGGGGGGGAGAGCGAGAGAGACTGGGGGGAGAGCGAGAGAGACTGGGGGGAGAGAGCGAGAGAGACTGGGGGGGAGAGCGAGAGAGACTGGGGGGGAGAGCGAGAGAGACTGGGGGGGAGAGCGAGAGAGACTGGGGGGGAGAGCGAGAGAGACTGGGGGGGGAGAGCGAGAGAGACTGGGGGTGGAGAGCGAGAGAGACTGGGGGGGAGAGCGAGAGAGACTGGGGGGGAGAGCGAGAGAGACTGGGGGGGAGAGCGAGAGAGACTGGGGGGGAGAGCGAGAGAGACTGGGAGCGGGAGAGCGAGAGAGACTGGGAGACTGGGGGTGGAGAGCGAGAGAGACTGGGGGGGGAGAGCGAGAGAGACTGGGGGGGGAGAGCGAGAGAGACTGGGGGGGGAGAGCGAGAGAGACTGGGGGGGAGAGCGAGAGAGACTGGGGGGAGAGCGAGAGAGACTGGGGGGGAGAGCGAGAGAGACTGGGGGGGAGAGCAGAGAGAGACTGGGGGGGAGAGCGAGAGAGACTGGGGGGGAGAGCGAGAGAGACTGGGGGGGAGAGCGAGAGAGACTGGGGGGGGAGAGCGAGAGAGACTGGGGGGGAGAGCGAGAGAGACTGGGGGGAGCGAGCGAGAGAGACTGGGGGGGAGAGCGAGAGAGACTGGGGGGGAGAGCGAGAGAGACTGGGGGGGAGAGCGAGAGAGACTGGGGGGGGAGAGCGAGAGAGAGACTGGGGGGGAGAGCGAGAGAGACTGGGGGGGGAGAGCGAGAGAGACTGGGGGGGAGAGCGAGAGAGACTGGGGGGGAGAGCGAGAGAGACTGGGGGGGAGAGCGAGAGAGACTGGGGGGGAGAGAGCGAGAGAGACTGGGGGGAGAGCGAGAGAGACTGGGGGGAGAGCGAGAGAGACTGGGGAGAGTGAGAGAGACTGGGGGGAGAGCGAGAGAGACTGGGGGGAGAGCGAGAGAGACTGGGGGAGAGCGAGAGAGACTGGGGGGAGAGCGAGAGAGACTGGGGGGAGAGCGAGAGGGACTGGGGGAGAGCGAGAGGGACTGGGGGGAGAGCGAGAGGGACTGGGGGTGAGAGCGAGAGGGACTGGGGGAGAGCGAGAGGGACTGGGGAGAGCGAGAGGGACTGGGGGTGAGCGAGAGGGACTGGGGGGAGAGCGAGAGGGACTGGGGGGAGAGCGAGAGGGACTGGGGGGAGAGCGAGAGGGACTGGGGGGAGAGCGAGAGGGACTGGGGGGAGGACGAGAGGGACTGGGGGGAGAGCGAGAGGGACTGGGGGGAGAGCGAGAGGGACTGGGGGGGAGAGCGAGAGGGACTGGGGGGAGAGAGAGAGAGAGACTGGGGGAGAGAGAGAGAGAGCCAGACAGCCAGACAGAGTGAATACACACGCTGAAGATGGGCTGCTGAATTTTTAGTGTTTTTCGTGTTTAAAGTGGGGAAAAAAAAGGTTCATTTCAAGTTTAAAAAGGTTTTAAAGTTAAATTTAGTTCTAGTTAAGTTAGTTTAGTTTGTTTAGTTAAGTTTAAGTTTAGTTTAGTCTAGATTAAGTAAGGAAGGAAAAGACCACCAAAGAGACCACCAAAGGAAAAAAAACCAGAGGAAATTAGAAAAAAAAAGCCAAACAAAAAAAAAGAAATAAGGGAAAAAAAAATATACAAACCAAAGAACAGCGGCCGCACGGGGGCCACAGCAGCTGCAGAAGCGAGGTGACTCGGCCGCATCGGGAACCGAGGCGCGAAGGCCGCACGGAGACGCAGCGGCAGCCGGAGCGAGGAGACTCGGGGAGGCCGCTTCGGGAAACGAGGCGAATCGGGGAGGCCGCACGGAGACGCAGCGGCAGCCGGAACGAGGTGACTCGGGGAGCCCGAGCGGCGAACGAGACACGGCCCGATCGGCGGCCGCAGTCCAGCACCCGAGCGACGACCGCAGTCCAGCACCCGAGCGACGACCGCAGTCCAGCACCCGAACGGTGAACGAGGCACAGCCCGAACGGCGGCTGGGCTAGAAAGCCCGGGAAAGGCCCGAGGAGCCAGGCCCAGAGACCTCTGAGGAGAAGGGGAGCAACCAGAAGGCTTCCAGAAGCAAACCAAGACTGTGAGTACAGGGCCCAGGGAGGGAGACTGAAGCCAGGGAAAGGCCCGAGGAGCCAGGCCGAGACAGAGGCACAGAGACCTCTGAGGGGGAGGGGAACAGCCCGAAGGCACCGGGAAACAGCGGCTCACAGACCCAGACCTGAGAAGGGTGAACCCAGAAGCCGAGGCCCAGGGACCACGGGGTCGGAGAGGGGGACCGGGAAAGTTCGCGAACAGGGAGAGGGAAACACCAAAACCCGGGGCCCCAGAAAAGCTTATTCTAAGATCAACAATACTTTACCAAAAATGAGCGAATCAGAAGATCCACAACAGCCCCGCTTCCAGATTCCCCCCAACACCGCAAAAAAAGCTATAAAAGCGATCAAGCATGAGCAGATGAGAGAAAAACCAGAAACACTTTTTGCTGACTGTTACAACAATGGGACAAAAAGTAACCTCATTTTCTACTCAGATCAGCCAGTGGCTTGGATCACAGCAATAAAATCACACTATACCAATGTTAAGCTAGAAAATACCGCAAATGGGTCCATAATGAAAATTAACACACCAGGAGACAGTTCAACTACGACGGTCAACGCGTACAA
>NC_141019.1:39885020-39907141 GCF_052327205.1 Somniosus microcephalus | reverse complement strand
AGGAGAGGTAGAATGGGATGTGAGGAGAGGTAGAATGGGATGTGAGAGGAGAGGTAGAATGGGATGTGAGAGAAGAGGTAGAATGGGAGTGTGAGAGAGGTAGAATGGGATGTGTGAGGAGAGGTAGAGTGGGATGTGAGGAGAGGTAGAATGGGATGTGAGAAGAGGTATAATGGGATGTGAGTAGAGGTAGAATGGGATGTGAGGAGAGGTAGAATGGGATGTGAGAGGAGAGGTAGAATGGGATGTGAGTAGATGTAGAATGGGTTGTGAGGAGAGGTAGAATGGGATGTGAGGAGAGATAGAATGGGATGTGAGGAGAGGTAGAATGGATGTGAGAGGAGAGGTAGAATGGGATGTGAGAGGAGAGGTAGAATGGGTATGTGAGGGAGTTAGAATGGTATGAGATGAGGTAGAATGGATTGTAGAGAGTAGATAGAAGTGAGATTTGATTGATGTTGATGAATAATGTTAATATATCTTAGTGTAGTAGAATGTAGATTGAGGTTGTTAAGGAAGTAGCGTTAGTTTTGTAGAATAGTGTGTATGATGTGAGTGTAGATTAATAATGATTAAGATGATTAGAGATAGTAATCTATCTATCTACTCAATTTAATAGCTTATCTTAGACAAGTTCATATCTTCTCTTAATCAATTGAATATATCTATCTATAATATCATATATCTTAGCTAATCCATTTCATATATATTATCTTACTCCATTTCATATCTCTTCTCTTACTCCATTTCATATCTACTCTTACTCCATTTCATATCTATCTCTTACTCCAATTCATATATCTTTCTTACTCCATTTCATATATCTTCTCTTACTCCATTTCATATCTTCTCTTACTACATTTCATATATCTTCTCATTACTCCATTTCATATCTCTTTCTTACTCCAATTCACATCTTCTCTTACTCCATTTCATATCTTCTCTTACTCCATTTCATATCTTCTCATACTCCATTTCATATCTTCTCTTACTCCATTTCATATATCTTCTCTCACTCCATTTCATATCTTCTCTTACTCCATTTCATATCTTCTCTTACTCCATTTCATAATATCTTCTCTTACTCCATTTCATATCTTCTCTTACTCCATTTCAATATCTTCTCTTACTCCATTTCATAAATCTTCTCTTACTCCATTTATATCTTCTCTTACTCATTTCATATCTCTCTACTCCATTTCATATATCTACTCTAACTCCATTTCATATCTTCTCTTAATCCATTCATATCTTCTCTCTACTCCATTTCATATCAATTCTCTTCTCCATTTCATATATCTCTCTAACTCCATTTCATATCTTCTCTAACTCCATTTCATATCTTCTCTTACTCCATTTCATATCTCTTCCCTTACTCCATTTCATATCTTCTATTACTCCATTCATATCTTCTCTTACTCCATTTCATATATCTTCTCCTTACTCCATTTCATATCTTCTCTTACTCCATCATATCTTCTCTTACATCCATTTCATATCTTCTCTTACTCCATTTCAATATCTCCTCTAACTCCATTTCATATCTTCTCTTACTCCATTTCATATCTTCTCTTACTCCATTTCATATCTCTTCTCTTACTCCATTTCATATCTCTCCTCTTACTCCATTCTTATATCTTCTCTTACTCCATTTCATATATCTTCTCTACTCTATTTCATATCTTCTCTACTCCATTTCATATCTCCTCTTACACCATTTCATATCTTCTCTTACTCCAATTTCATATCTCTATCTTACTCCATTTCATATCTCTTCTCTTACTCCATTTCATATCTACTCTTACTCCATTTAATATCTTCTCTTACTCCATTTCATATCTTCTCTCACTCCATTTCATATCTTCTCTACTCCATTTCATATCTTCTCTTACTCCATTTCATATCTTTTCTCTTATTCCATTTCATATATCTTCTCTAACTCCATTTCATATCTTCTCTTACTCCATTTCATATCTTCTCTTAACTCCAATTTCATATCTTCTCTAATCCATTTCATATCTTCTCTTACTCCATATCCTATCTCTCTTTTACTCCATTACATATCTCTTCTCTTACTCCATTTCATATCCACTCTTACTCCATTTCATATCTCTTCTCTTAACTCCATTTCATATCTTCTCTTACTCCATATCATATATCTTCTCTTACTCCATTTCATATATCTTCTCTTACTCCAATTCATATATCTTCTCTACTCCAATTCATATATCTTCTCTTACTCCATTTCATATCTTCTATTACTCCAATTCATATCTTCTCTTACTCCATTCATATATATTCTCTTACTCCATTTAATATATCTCCTCTTACCCCATTTCATATCTTCTCTTACTCCATTCATATCTCTTCTCTTACTCCATTTCATATCTTCTCTTACTCCATTTCATATCTCATCTCTTACTCAATTCATATCTTCTCTTACTCCACTTCATATCTTCTCTTACTCCATTTCATCTCTCTTCTCATACTCCATTTCATATCTTCTCTCACTCCATTTCATATATCTTCTCTTACTCCATTTCATATCTTCTCTTACTCCATTTCATCTCTCTTCTCTTACTCCATTTCATATATCTTCTCTTACTCCATTTCATCTCTCTTCTCTTACTCCATTTCCTATCTTCTCTTACTCCATTTCATATATCTCCTCTTACTCCATTTCATATATCTTCTCTCACTCCATTTCATATCTTCTCTTACTCCATTTCATATCTTTTCTTCCCCCCATTCATATCTTTTCTTACCCATTTCATATATCTACTCTTACTCCATTTCATATCTTCTCTTACTCCATTTCATATCTTCTCTTACTCCATTTCATATCTCTTCCCTTACTCCATTTCATATCTTCTATTACTCCATTTCATATCTTCTCTTACTCCAATTTCATATATCTTCTCTTACTCCATTTCAATATCTTCTCTTACTCCATTTCATATCTTCTCTTACTCCATTTCATAATCTTCTCTTACTCCATTTCATATATCTCCTCTACTCCATTTCATATCTTCTCTTACTCCATTTCATATCTTCTCTTACTCCATTTCATATCTCTTCTCTTACTCCATTTCATATCTCTCCTCTTACTCCATTTCTTATATCTTCTCTTACTCCATTTCATATATCTTCTCTTACTCTATTTCATATCTTCTCTTACTCCATTTCATATCTCCTCTTAACACCATTTCATATCTTATCTCACTCCATTTCATATCTTCTCTTACTCCATTTCATATCTCTTCTCTTACTCCATTTCATATCTACTCTTACTCCATTTAATATCTTTCTTACTCCATTTCATAATCTTCTCTTACTCCATTTCATATCTTCTCTTACTCCATTTCATATCTTCTCTTACTCCATTTCATATCTTTCTCTTATTCCATTTCATATATCTTCTCTTACTACATTTCATATCTTCTCTTACTCCATTTCATATCTTCTCTTACTCAATTTCATATATCTTCTCTTAACTCACATATCATATATCTTCTCTTACTCCATTTCATATATCTTCTCTTACTCAATTACATATATCTATATCACTTACTCCATTCATATACACTCTTACTCCATTTCATATCTTCTCTTACTCAATTTCATATCTTCTCTTACTCCATTTCATATCTCTTCTCTTACTCCATTTCATATATCTTCTCTTACTCCATTTAATATAATCTTACTCTTACTCCATTTCATATATCTCTATCTACTCATTTCATATCTATATTAGTACAATTCATATATCTTATATATCCATATACATATCTCTCTACTCATTTCATATCTTATCTACTCCATTTCATATATCTTCTCTTACTCAATTTCATATCTTATCTTAATCAATATTATCAATTCATATATATCTTAATCCATTTAATATCTTATCTTACTCCATTTCATATCTTCTCTTAAATGGAAGTGAGGAGAGGTAGATGATAGATAAATGATTAGATATGAATATCATTATGAGGTAAATGATGAGTATAGTCTCATAATAATGATATGATCTCTTATCAATTCATATGATGTGAGAAGTATATGATGTCAGAATGATGAATAGATTTGAATTAGAATGTATGATGATAGAATAATATGATATGTCTATGAATAATGTATATAGTGAGAGAGGTAGAATGGATATTGAGAGGTAGAATGGGATGTGAGAGGAGACGTAGAATGGGATGTGAGGAGAGATAGAATGGGATGTGTGAGGAGAGGTAGAATGGGATGTGAGGAGAGGTAGAATGGGATGTGAGAGGAGAGGTAGAAAGGGATGTGTGAGGAGAGGTAGAATGGGATGTGAGAGGAGAGGTAGAATGGGATGTTAGGAGAGGTGGAATGGGATGTGTGAGGAGAGGTAGAATGGGATGTGTGAGGAGAGGTAGAATGGATGTGAGGAGAGGTAGAATGGGATGTGAGGGGAGGTAAAATGGGATGAGGGGAGGTAAAATGGGATGTGTGAGGAGAGGTAGAATGGGATGTGAGGAGAGGAAGAATGGGATGTGTGAGGAGATAGAATGGGATGGGATGTGTGAGGAGAGTAGAATGGGATCTGTGAGGAGAGTTAGAATGGGATGTGAGGCGTGGTAGAATGGGATGTGTGAGGAGAGGTAGAATGGGATGTGAGGATTGGTAGAATGGGATGTGTGAGGAGCGGCAGAATGGGATATGAGACGAGTGGTAGAATGGGATGTGAGGAGAGGTAGAATGGGATGTGTGCGGAGAGGTAGAATGGGATGTGAGGAGAGGTAGAATGGGATGTGGGGAGAGGTAGAATGGGATGTGTGAGGAGAGGTAGAATGGGATGTGTGAGGAGAGGTAGAATGGGATGTTTGAGGAGAGGTAGAATGGGATGTGTGAGGAGAGGTAGAATGGGATGTGAGAGGAGAGGTAGAATGGGGTGTGAGAGGAGAGGTAGCATGGGATGTGAGGAGAGGTAGAATGGGATGTGAGGAGAGGTAGAATGGATGTGTGAGGAGAGGTAGCATGGGATGTGAGGAGAGGTAGAATGGCATGTGTGAGGAGAGGTAGAATGGGATGTGTGAGGAGAGGTAGAATGGGATGTGAGGAGAGGTAGAATGGGATGTGAGGGGAGGCAAAATGGGATGTGAGGGGAGGTAGAATGGGATGTGAGGAGAGGTAGAATGGAATGTGTGAGGAGAGGTAGAATGGGATGTGAGGAGAGGTAGAATGGGATGTGAGGAGAGGTAGAATGGGATGTGAGGAGAGGTAGAATGGGATGTGTGAGCAGAGGTAGAATGGGATGTGAGGAGAGGTAGAATGGGATGTGAGGAGAGGTAGAATGGGATGTGAGAGGAGAGGTAGAATGGGATGTGAGAGAAGAGGTAGAATGGGAGGTGTGAGGAGAGGTAGAATGGGATGTGTGAGGAGAGGTAGAGTGGATGTGAGGAGAGGTAGAATGGGATGTGAGAAGAGGTAGAATGGGATGTGAGGAGAGGTAGAATGGGATGTGAGGAGAGGTAGAATGGGATGTGAGAGGAGAGGTAGAATGGGATGTGAGTAGAGGTAGAATGGGTTGTGAGGAGAGGTAGAATGGGATGTGAGGAGAGATAGAATGGTATGTGAGGAGAGGTAGAATGGGATGTGAGGAGAGGTAGAATGGGATGTGAGGGGAGAGGTGGAATGGGATGTGAGGAGAGGTAGAATGGGATGTGAGGAGAGGTAGAATGGGATGTGAGGAGAGGTAGAATGGGATGTGAGGAGAGGTAGAATGGAAGTGAGAGGAGGGGTAGAATGGTATGTGAGAGGAGAGGTAGAATGGGATGTGAATAGAGGTAGAATGGGATGTGAGAGGAGAGGTAGAATGGGATGTGAGGAGAGGTAGAATGGGATGTGTGAGGAGAGGTAGAATGGGATGTGAGGAGAGGTAGAATGGGATGTGAGGAGAGGTAGAATGGGATGTGAGGAGAGGTAGAATGGGATGTGAGGAGAGGTAGAATGGGAAGTGAGAGGAGGGGTAGAATGGTATGTGAGAGGAGAGGTAGAATGGGATGTGAATAGAGGTAGAATGGGATGTGAGAGGAGAGGTAGAATGGGATGTGAGGAGAGGTAGAATGGGATGTGTGAGGAGAGGTAGAATGGGATGTGTGAGGAGAGGTTGAATGGGATGTGTGAGGAGAGGTAGAATGGGATGTGTGAGGAGAGGTAGAATGGGATGTGTGAGGAGAGGTAGAATGGGATGTGAGGAGTGGTAGAATTGGATGTGAGGAGAGGTAGAATGGGATGTGTGTGGAGAGGTAGAATGGGTTGTGTGAGCAGAGGTAAAATGGGATGTGAGGAGAGGTAGAATGGGATGTGAGAGGAGAGGTAGAATGGGATGTGAGGAGAGGTAGAATGGGATGTGAGATGAGAGGTAGTATGGGATGTGAGGAGAGGTAGAATGGGATGTGAGGAGAGGTAGAATGGGATGAGAGAGGAGATGTAGAATGGGATGTGAGGAGAGATAGAATGGGATGTGAGAGGACAGGTAGAATGGGATGTGAGGAGAGGTAGAATGGGATGTGAGAGGACAGGTAGAATGGGATGTGAGGAGAGGTAGAATGGGATGTGAGGAGAGGTAGAATGGGATGTGACAGGAGGTAGAATGGGATGTGAGAGGAGAGGTAGAATGGGATGGGAGGAGAGGTAGAATGGGATGTGTGAGGAGAGGTAGAATGGGATGTGTGAGGAGAGGTAGAATGGGATGTGAGGAGAGGTAGAATGGGATGTGAGAGGACAGGTAGAATGGGATGTGAGGAGAGGTAGAATGGGATGTGAGGAGAGGTAGAATGGGATGTGTGAGGTGAAGTAGAATGGGATGTGATGAGAGGTAGAATGGGATGTGAGGAGAGGTATAATGGGATGTGAGGAGAGGTAGAATGGGTTGTGTGAGGAGAGGTAGAATGCGATGTGAGGAGAGGTAGAATGGGATGTGAGGAGAGGTAGAATGGGATGTGTGAGGAGAGGTAGAATGGGATGTGAGGAGAGGTAGAATGGGATGTGAGGAGAGGTAGAATGGGATGTGAGGAGAGATAGAATGGGATGTGAGGAGAGGTAGAATGGGAAGTGAGGAGAGGTAGAATGGGATGTGAGAGGTGAGGCAGAATGGGATGTGTGAGGAGAGGTAGAATGGTATGTGAGGAGAGGTAGAATGGGATGTGAGGAGAGGTAGAATGGGATGTGAGGAGAGGTAGAATGGGATGTGAGAGGAGAGGTAGAATGGGATGTGAGGAGAGGTAGAATGGGATGTGAGGAGAGGTAGAATGGGATGTGAGGAGAGGTAGAATGGGATGTGAGGAGAGGTAGAATGGGATGTGAGGAGAGGTAGAATGGGATGTGAGGAGAGGTAGAACGGGATGTGAGGAGAGGTAGAATGGGATGTGAGAGGAGAGGTAGAATGGGGTCTGAGGAGATGTAGAATGGGATGTGAGGAGAGGTAGAATGGGATGTGAGAGGAGAGGTAGAATGGGATGTGAGAGGAGAGGTAGAATGGGATGTGTGAGGAGAGATAGAATGGGATGTGTGAGGAGAGGTAGAATGGGATGTGCGAGGAGAAGTAGAATGGGATGTGAGGGGTGTTAACATGGGATGTGTGAGGAGAGGTAGAATGGGATGTGTGAGGAGAGGTAGAGTGGGATGAGAGAGGAGAGGTAGAATGGGATGTGAGGAGAGGTAGAATGGGATGTGAGGAGAGGTTGAATGGGATGTGTGAGGAGAGGTAGAATGAGATGTGTGAGGAGAGATTGAATGGGATGTGTGAGGAGAGGTAGAATGGGATGTGAGAGGAGAGGTAGAATGGGATGTGAGTAGAGGTAGAATGGGATGTGAGGAGAGGTAGAATTGGATGTGAGGGGAGGTAGAATGGGATGTGTGAGGAGAGGTAGAATGGGATGTGAGGAGAGGTAGAATGGGATGTGTGAGGAGAGGTAGAATGGGATGTGAGAAGAGTTAGAATGGGATGTGAGGAGAGGTAGAATGGAATGTGTGAGGAGAGGTAGAATGGGATGTGAGGAGAGGTAGAATGGGATGTGAGGAGAGGTAGAATGGGATGTGTGAGGAGAGGTAGAATGGGACGTGAGGAGAGGTAGAATGGGATGTGAGGAGAGGTAGAATGGGATGTGTGAGGAGAGGTAGAATGGGATGTGAGGAGAGGTAGAATGGGATGTGAGGAGAGGTAGAATGGGATGTGTGAGGAGAGGTAGAATGGGATGTGAGGAGAGGTAGAATGGGATGTGAGAGGACAGGTAGAATGGGATGTGAGGAGAGGTAGAATGGGATGTGAGGAGAGGTAGAATGGGATGTGTGAGGTGAAGTAGAATGGGATGTGATGAGAGGTAGAATGGGATGTGAGGAAAGGTATAATGGGATGTGAGGAGAGGTAGAATGGGTTGTGTGAGGAGAGGTAGAATGCGATGTGAGGAGAGGTAGAATGGGATGTGAGGAGAGATAGAATGGGATGTGTGAGGAGAGGTAGAATGGGATGTGAGGAGAGGTAGAATGGGATGTGAGGAGAGGTAGAATGGGATGTGAGGAGAGATAGAATGGGATGTGTGTGGAGAGGTAGAATGGGTTGTGTGAGCAGAGGTAAAATGGGATGTGAGGAGAGGTAGAATGGGATGTGAGAGGAGAGGTAGAATGGGATGTGAGGAGAGGTAGAATGGGATGTGAGATGAGAGGTAGAATGGGATGTGAGGAGAGGTAGAATGGGATGTGAGGAGAGGTAGAATGGGATGAGAGAGGAGATGTAGAATGGGATGTGAGGAGAGATAGAATGGGATGTGTGAGGAGAGGTAGAATGGGATGTGAGGAGAGGTAGAATGGGATGAGAGAGGAGAGGTAGAATGGGATGTGTGAGGATAGGTAGAATGGGATGTGAGAGGAGAGGTAGAATGGGATGTGAGGAGAGGTCGAATGGGATGTGTGAGGAGAGGTAGAATGGGATGTGTGAGGAGAGGTAGAATGGGATGTGAGGAGAGGTAGAATGGGATGTGAGGGGAGGCAAAATGGGATGTGAGGGGAGGTAAAATGGGATGTGTGAGTAGAGGTAGAATGGGATGTGAGGAGAGGAAGAATGGGATGTGTGAGGAGAGACAGAATGGGATGTGAGGAGAGGTAGAATTGGATGTGTGAGGAGAGGCAGAATGGGATGTGTGAGGAGAGGTAGAATAGGATGTGAGGAGAGGTAGAATGGGATGTGAGATGAGAGGTAGAATGGGATGTGAGGAGAGGTAGAATGGGATGTGAGGAGAGATAGAATGGGATGTGTAAGGAGAGGTAGAATGGGATGTGAGGAGAGGTAGAATGGGATGTGAGAGGAGAGGTAGAAAGGGATGTGTGAGGAGAGGTAGAATGGGATGTGAGAGGAGAGGTAGAATGGGATGTTAGGAGAGGTACAATGGGATGTGTGAGGAGAGGTAGAATGGGATGTGTGAGGAGAGGTAGAATGGGATGTGAGGAGAGGTAGAATGGGATGTGAGGGGAGGTAAAATGGGATGTGAGGGGAGGTAAAATGGGATGTGTGAGGAGAGGTAGAATGGGATGTGAGGAGAGGAAGAATGGGATGTGTGAGGAGAGATAGAATGGGATGGGATGTGTGAGGAGAGGTAGAATGGGATCTGTGAGGAGAGTTAGAATGGGATGTGAGGCGTGGTAGAATGGGATGTGTGAGGAGAGGTAGAATGGGATGTGAGGATTGGTAGAATGGGATGTGTGAGGAGCGGCAGAATGGGATATGAGAGGAGTGGTAGAATGGGATGTGAGGAGAGATAGAATGGGATGTGTGCGGAGAAGTAGAATGGGATGTGAGGAGAGGTAGAATGGGATGTGGGGAGAGGTAGAATGGGATGTGTGAGGAGAGGTAGAATGGGATGTGTGAGGAGAGGTAGAATGGGATGTTTGAGGAGAGGTAGAATGGGATGTGTGAGGAGAGGTAGAATGGGATGTGAGAGGAGAGGTAGAATGGGGTGTGAGAGGAGAGGTAGCATGGGATGTGAGGAGAGGTAGAATGGGATGTGTGAGGAGAGGTAGAATGGGATGTGTGAGGAGAGGTAGAATGGGGTGAGGAGATGTAGAATGGGATGTGAGGAGAGGTAGAATGGGATGTGTGAGGAGAGGTAGCATGGGATGTGAGGAGAGGTAGAATGGCATGTGTGAGGAGAGGTAGAATGGGATGTGTGAGGAGAGGTAGAATGGGATGTGAGGAGAGGTAGAATGGGATGTGAGGGGAGGCAAAATGGGATGTGAGGGGAGGTAGAATGGGATGTGAGGAGAGGTAGAATGGGATGTGTGAGGAGAGGTAGAATGGGATGTGAGGAGAGGTAGAATGGGATGTGAGGAGAGGTAGAATGGGATGTGAGGAGAGGTAGAATGGGATGTGTGAGCAGAGGTAGAATAGGATGTGAGGAGAGGTAGAATGGGATGTGAGGAGAGGTAGAATGGGATGTGAGAGGAGAGGTAGAATGGGATGTGAGAGAAGAGGTAGAATGGGAGGTGTGAGGAGAGGTAGAATGGGATGTGTGAGGAGAGGTAGTTTGGGATGTGAGGAGAGGTAGAATGGGATGTGAGAAGAGGTAGAATGGGATGTGAGGATAGGTAGAATGGGATGTGAGGAGAGGTAGAATGGGATGTGAGAGGAGAGGTAGAATGGGATGTGAGTAGAGGTAGAATGGGTTGTGAGGAGAGGTAGAATGGGATGTGAGGAGAGATAGAATGGGATGTGAGGAGAGGTAGAATGGGATGTGAGGAGAGGTAGAATGGGATGTGAGGGGAGAGGTGGAATGGGATGTGTGAGGAGAGGTAGAATGGGATGTGAGGAGAGGTAGAATGGGATGTGAGGAGAGGTAGAATGGGATGTGAGGAGAGGTAGATTGGGATGTGAGGAGAGGTAGAATGGGAAGTGAGAGGAGGGGTAGAATGGTATGTGAGAGGAGAGGTAGATTGGGATGTGAATAGAGGTAGAATGGGATGTGAGAGGAGAGGTAGAATGGGATGTGAGGAGAGGTAGAATGGGATGTGTGAGGAGAGGTAGAATGGGATGTGTGAGGAGAGGTTGAATGGTATGTGTGAGGAGAGGTAGAATGGGATGTGTGAGGAGAGGTAGAATGGGATGTGTGAGGAGAGGTAGAATGGGATGTGAGGAGTGGTAGAATTGGATGTGAGGAGAGGTAGAATGGGATGTGTGTGGAGAGGTAGAATGGGTTGTGTGAGCAGAGGTAAAATGGGATGTGAGGAGAGGTAGAATGGGATGTGAGAGGAGAGGTAGAATGGGATGTGAGGAGAGGTAGAATGGGATGTGAGATGAGAGGTAGTATGGGATGTGAGGAGAGGTAGAATGGGATGTGAGGAGAGGTAGAATGGGATGAGAGAGGAGATGTAGAATGGGATGTGAGGAGAGATAGAATGGGATGTGAGAGGACAGGTAGAATGGGATGTGAGGAGAGGTAGAATTGGATGTGAGAGGACAGGTAGAATGGGATGTGAGGAGAGGTAGAATGGGATGTGAGGAGAGGTAGAATGGGATGTGAGAGGAGAGGTAGAATGGGATGGGAGGAGAGGTAGAATGGGATGTGTGAGGAGAGGTAGAATGGGATGTGTGAGGAGAGGTAGAATGGGATGTGAGGAGAGGTAGAATGGGATGTGAGAGGACAGGTAGAATGGGATGTGAGGAGAGGTAGAATGGGATGTGAGGAGAGGTAGAATGGGATGTGTGAGGTGAAGTAGAATGGGATGTGATGAGAGGTAGAATGGGATGTGAGGAGAGGTATAATGGGATGTGAGGAGAGGTAGAATGGGTTGTGTGAGGAGTGGTAGAATGCGATGTGAGGAGAGGTAGAATGGGATGTGAGGAGAGGTAGAATGGGATGTGTGAGGAGAGGTAGAATGGGATGTGAGGAGAGGTAGAATGGGATGTGAGGAGAGGTAGAATGGGATGTGAGGAGAGATAGAATGGGATGTGAGGAGAGGTAGAATGGGAAGTGAGGAGAGGTAGAATGGGATGTGAGAGGTGAGGCAGAATGGGATGTGTGAGGAGAGGTAGAATGGTATGTGAGGAGAGGTAGAATGGGATGTGAGGAGAGGTAGAATGGGATGTGAGGAGAGGTAGAATGGGATGTGAGACGAGAGGTAGAATGGGATGTGAGGAGAGGTAGAATGGGATGTGAGGAGAGGTAGAATGGGATGTGAGGAGAGGTAGAATGTGATGTGAGGAGAGGTAGAATGGGATGTGAGGAGAGGTAGAATGGGATGTGAGGAGAGGTAGAACGGGATGTGAGGAGAGGTAGAATGGGATGTGAGAGGAGAGGTAGAATGGGGTCTGAGGAGATGTAGAATGGGATGTGAGGAGAGGTAGAATGGGATGTGAGAGGAGAGGTAGAATGGGATGTGAGAGGAGAGGTAGAATGGGATGTGTGAGGAGAGATAGAATGGGATGTGTGAGGAGAGGTAGAATGGGATGTGCGAGGAGAAGTAGAATGGGATGTGAGGGGTGTTAACATGGGATGTGTGAGGAGAGGTAGAATGGGATGTGTGAGGAGAGGTAGAGTGGGATGAGAGAGGAGAGGTAGAATGGGATGTGAGGAGAGGTAGAATGGGATGTGAGGAGAGGTTGAATGGGATGTGTGAGGAGAGGTAGAATGAGATGTGTGAGGAGAGATTGAATGGGATGTGTGAGGAGAGGTAGAATGGGATGTGAGAGGAGAGGTAGAATGGGATGTGAGTAGAGGTAGAATGGGATGTGAGGAGAGGTAGAATTGGATGTGAGGGGAGGTAGAATGGGATGTGTGAGGAGAGGTAGAATGGGATGTGAGGAGAGGTAGAATGGGATGTGTGAGGAGAGGTAGAATGGGATGTGAGAAGAGGTAGAATGGGATGTGAGGAGAGGTAGAATGGAATGTGTGAGGAGAGGTAGAATGGGATGTGAGGAGAGGTAGAATGGGATGTGAGGAGAGGTAGAATGGGATGTGTGAGGAGAGGTAGAATGGGACGTGAGGAGAGGTAGAATGGGATGTGAGGAGAGGTAGAATGGGATGTGTGAGGAGCGGTAGAATGGGATGTGAGGAGAGGTAGAATGGGATGTGAGGAGAGGTAGAATGGGATGTGTGAGGAGAGGTAGAATGGGATGTGAGGAGAGGTAGAATGGGATGTGAGGAGAGATAGAATGGGATGTGAGGAGAGGTAGAATGGGATGTGAGGAGAGGGAGAATGGGATGTGAGAGGTGAGGTAGAATGGGATGTGTGAGGAGAGGTAGAATGGGATGTGAGGAGAGGTAGAATGGGATGTGAGGAGAGGTAGAATGGGATGTGAGGAGAGGTAGAATGGGATGTGAGAGGAGAGGTAGAATGGGATGTGAGGAGAGGTAGAATGGGATGTGAGGAGAGGTAGAATGGGATTTGAGGAGAGGGAGAATGGAATGTGAGGAGAGGTAGAATGGGATGTGAGGAGAGGTAGAATGGGATGTGAGAGGACAGGTAGAATGGGATGTGAGGAGAGCTGGAATGGGATGTGAGGAGAGGTAGAATGGGATGTGAGGGGAGGTAGAATGGGATGTGAGAGGAGAGGTAAAATGGGATGTGAGGAGAGGTAGAATGGGATGTGTGAGGAGAGGTAGAATGGGATGTGTGAGGAGAGGTAGAATGGGATGTGAGAGGACAGGTAGAATGGGATGCGAGGAGAGGTAAAATGGGATGTGAGAGGACAGGTAGAATGGGATGTGAGGAGAGGTAGAATGGGATGTGAGAGGACAGGTAGAATGGGATGTGAGGAGAGGTAGAATGGGATGTGAGAGGACAGGTAGAATGGGATGTGAGGAGAGGTAGAATGGGATGTGAGGAGAGGTAGAATGGGATGTGAGAGGAGAGGTAGAATGGGATGGGAGGAGAGGTAGAATGGGATGTGTGAGGAGAGGTAGAATGGGATGTGTGAGGAGAGGTAGAATGGGATGTGAGGAGAGGTAGAATGGGATGTGAGAGGACAGGTAGAATGGGATGTGAGGAGAGGTAGAATGGGATGTGAGGAGAGGTAGAATGGGATGTGTGAGGTGAAGTAGAATGGGATGTGATGAGAGGTAGAATGGGATGTGAGGAGAGGTATAATGGGATGTGAGGAGAGGTAGAATGGGTTGTGTGAGGAGAGGTAGAATGCGATGTGAGGAGAGGTAGAATGGGATGTGAGGAGAGGTAGAATGGGATGTGTGAGGAGAGGTAGAATGGGATGTGAGGAGAGGTAGAATGGGATGTGAGGAGAGGTAGAATGGGATGTGAGGAGAGATAGAATGGGATGTGAGGAGAGGTAGAATGGGAAGTGAGGAGAGGTAGAATGGGATGTGAGAGGTGAGGCAGAATGGGATGTGTGAGGAGAGGTAGAATGGTATGTGAGGAGAGGTAGAATGGGATGTGAGGAGAGGTAGAATGGGATGTGAGGAGAGGTAGAATGGGATGTGAGAGGAGAGGTAGAATGGGATGTGAGGAGAGGTAGAATGGGATGTGAGGAGAGGTAGAATGGGATGTGAGGAGAGGTAGAATGTGATGTGAGGAGAGGTAGAATGGGATGTGAGGAGAGGTAGAATGGGATGTGAGGAGAGGTAGAACGGGATGTGAAGAGAGGTAGAATGGGATGTGAGAGGAGAGGTAGAATGGGGTCTGAGGAGATGTAGAATGGGATGTGAGGAGAGGTAGAATGGGATGTGAGAGGAGAGGTAGAATGGGATGTGGGAGGAGAGGTAGAATGGGATGTGTGAGGAGAGATAGAATGGGATGTGTGAGGAGAGGTAGAATGGGATGTGCGAGGAGAAGTAGAATGGGATGTGAGGGGTGTTAACATGGGATGTGTGAGGAGAGGTAGAATGGGATGTGTGAGGAGAGGTAGAGTGGGATGAGAGAGGAGAGGTAGAATGGGATGTGAGGAGAGGTAGAATGGGATGTGAGGAGAGGTTGAATGGGATGTGTGAGGAGAGGTAGAATGAGATGTGTGAGGAGAGATTGAATGGGATGTGTGAGGAGAGGTAGAATGGGATGTGAGAGGAGAGGTAGAATGGGATGTGAGTAGAGGTAGAATGGGATGTGAGGAGAGGTAGAATTGGATATGAGGGGAGGTAGAATGGGATGTGTGAGGAGAGGTAGAATGGGATGTGAGGAGAGGTAGAATGGGATGTGTGAGGAGAGGTAGAATGGGATGTGAGAAGAGGTAGAATGGGATGTGAGGAGAGGTAGAATGGGATGTGAGGAGAGGTAGAATGGGATGTGTGAGGAGAGGTAGAATGGGATGTGTGAGGAGAGGTAGAATGGGATGTGAGGAGAGGTAGAATGGGATGTGAGGGGAGGCAAAATGGGATGTGAGGGGAGGTAAAATGGGATGTGTGAGTAGAGGTAGAATGGGATGTGAGGAGAGGAAGAATGGAATGTGTGAGGAGAGACAGAATGGGATGTGAGGAGAGTTAGAATGGGATGTGTGAGGAGAGGCAGAATGGGATGTGTGAGGAGAGGTAGAATGGGATGTGAGAGGAGAGGTAGAATGGGGTGTGAGAGGAGAGGTAGCATGGGATGTGAGGAGAGGTAGAATGGGATGTGTGAGGTGAGGTAGAATGGGATGTGTGAGGAGAGGTAGAATGGGGTGAGGAGATGTAGAATGGGATGTGAGGAGAGGTAGAATGGGATGTGTGAGGAGAGGTAGCATGGGATGTGACGAGAGGTAGAATGGGATGTGTGAGGAGTGGTAGAATGGGATGTGTGAGGAGAGGTAGAATGGGATGTGAGGAGAGGTAGAATGGGAAGTGAGGAGAGGTAGAATGGGATGTGAGGAGAGGTAGAATGGGATGTGAGGAGAGGTAGAATGGGATGTGTGAGGACAGGAGAATGGGACGAGAGGAGAGGTAGAATGGGATGTGTGAGGAGAGGTAGAATGGGATGAGTGAGGAGAGGTAGAATGGGATGTGTGAGGAGAGGTAGAATGGGATGTGAGGAATGGTAGAATGGGATGTGAGGAGAAGTAGAATGGGATGTGAGGAGAGGTAGAATGGGATGTGTGAGGAGAGGAGAATGGGATGTGAGGAGAGGTAGAATGGGATGTGTGAGGAGAGGTAGAATGGGATGTGTGAGGAGAGGAGAATGGGATGTGAGGAGAGGTAGAATGGGATGTGTGAGGAGAGGTAGAATGGGATGTGTGAGGAGAGTTAGAATGGGATGTGTGAGGACAGGTAGTATGGAATGTGAGGAGAGGTAGAATGGGATGTGTGAGGAGAGGTAGAATGGGATGTGTGAGGAGAGGTAGAATGGGATGTGAGAGGAGAGGTAGAATGGGATGTGAGGAGAGGTAGAATGGGATGTGTGAGGAGAGGTAGAATGGGATGTGTGAGGAGAGGTAGAATGGGATGTGAGGAGAGGTAGAATGGGATGTGAGGGGAGGCAAAATGGGATGGGAGGGGAGGTTAAATGGGATGTGTGAGGAGAGGTAGAATGGGATGTGAGGAGAGGAAGAATGGGATGTGTGAGGAGAGATAGAATGGGATGTGAGGAGAGGTAGAATGGGATGTGTGAGGAGAGGTAGAATGGGATGTGTGAGGAGAGGTAGAATGGGATTTGAGGAGAGGTAGAATGGGATGTGTGAGGAGAGGTAGAATGGGATGTGAGGAGAGGTAGAATGGGATGTGAGAGGAGAGGTAGAAAGGGATGTGTGAGGAGAGGTAGAATGGGATGTGAGAGGAGAGGTAGAATGGGATGTGAGGAGAGGTAGAATGGGATGTGTGAGGAGAGGTAGAATGGGATGTGTGAGGAGAGGTAGAATGGGATGTGAGGAGAGGTAGAATGGGATGTGAGGGGAGGTAAAATGGGATGTGAGGGGAGGTAAAATGGGATGTGTGAGGAGAGGTAGAATGGGGTGTGAGGAGAGGAAGAATGGGTTGTGTGAGGAGAGATAGATTGGGATGTGAGGAGACGTAGAATGGGATGTGTGAGGAGAGGTAGAATGGGATCTGTGAGGAGAGTTAGAATGGGATGTGAGGCGTGGTAGAACGGGATGTGTGAGGAGAGGTAGAATGGGATGTGAGGAGTGGTAGAATGGGATGTGTGAGGAGAGGTAGAATGGGATGTGAGAGGAGTGGTAGAATGGGATGTGAGGAGAGGTAGAATGGGATGTGTGCGGAGAGGTAGAATGGGGTGTGAGGAGAGGTTGAATGGGATGTGGGGAGAGGTAGAATGGGATGTGTGAGGAGAGGTAGAATGGGATGTGAGGAGAGGTAGAATGGGATGTGAGGAGAGGTAGAATGGGATGTGAGAGGAGAGGTAGAATGGGATGTGAGAGGAGAGGTAGAATGGGATGTGAGAGGAGTGGTAGAATGGGAGGTGTGAGGAGAGGTAGAATGGGATGTGTGAGGAGAGGTAGAGTGGGATGTGAGGAGAGGTAGAATGGGATGTGAGGAGAGGTAGAATGGGATGTGAGGAGAGGTAGAATGGGATGTGAGGAGAGGTAGAATGGGATGTGAGAGGAGAGGTAGAATGGGATGTGAGGAGAGGTAGAATGGGTTATGAGGAGAGGTAGAATGGGATGTGAGGAGAGATAGAATGGGATGTGAGGAGAGGTAGAATGGGATGTGAGGAGAGGTAGAATGGGATGTGAGGGGAGAGGTGGAATGGGATGTGTGAGGAGAGGTAGAATGGGATGTGAGGAGAGGTAGAATGGGATGTGAGGAGAGGTAGAATGGGATGTGAGGAGAGGTAGAATGGGATGTGAGGAGAGGTGGAATGGGAAGTGAGAGGAGAGGTAGAATGGTATGTGAGAGGAGAGGTAGAATGGGATGTGAATAGAGGTAGAATGGGATGTGAGAGGAGAGGTAGAATGGGATGTGAGGAGAGGTAGAATGGGATGTGTGAGGAGAGGTAGAATGGGATGTGTGAGGAGAGATTGAATGGCATGTGTGAGGAGAGGTAGAATGGGATGTGTGAGGAGAGGTAGAATGGGATGTGTGAGGAGAGGCAGAATGGGATGTGAGAGGAGAGGTAGAATGGGATGTGTGAGGAGAGGTAGAATGGTATGTGAGGAGTGGTAGAATTGGATGTGAGGAGAGCTAGAATGGGATGTGTGTGGAGAGGTAGAATGGGTTGTGTGAGCAGAGGTAAAATGGGATGTGAGGAGAGGTAGAATGGGATGTGAGAGGAGAGGTAGAATGGGATGTGAGGAGAGGTAGAATGGGATGTGAGATGAGAGGTAGAATGGGATGTGAGGAGAGGTAGAATGGGATGTGAGGAGATGTAGAATGGGATGAGAGAGGAGATGTAGAATGCGATGTGAGGAGAGATAGAATGGGATGTGTGAGGAGAGGTAGAATGGGATGTGAGGAGAGGTAGAATGGGATGTGAGAGGAGAGGTAGAATGGGATGTGAGAGGAGAGGTAGAATGGGATGTGAGGAGAGGTAGAATGGGATGTGTGAGGAGAGGTAGAATGGGATGTGTGAGGAGAGGTAGAATGGGATGTGAGGAGAGGTAGAATGGGATGTGAGGGGAGGCAAAATGGGATGTGAGGGGAGGTAAAATGGGATGTGTGAGTAGAGGTAGAATGGGATGTGAGGAGAGGAAGCATGGGATGTGTGAGGAGAGACAGAATGGGATGTGAGGAGAGGTAGAATGGGATGTGTGAGGAGAGGCAGAATGGGATGTGTGAGGAGAGGTAGAATAGGATGTGAGGAGAGGTAGAATGGGATGTGAGATGAGAGGTAGAATGGGATGTGAGGAGAGGTAGAATGGGATGTGAGGAGAGGTAGAATGGGATGTGAGAGGAGACGTAGAATGGGATGTGAGGAGAGATAGAATGGGATGTGTGAGGAGAGGTAGAATGGGATGTGAGGAGAGGTAGAATGGGATGTGAGAGGAGAGGTAGAAAGGGATGTGTGAGGAGAGGTAGAGTGGGATGTGAGAGGAGAGGTAGAATGGGATGTTAGGAGAGGTAGAATGGGTTGTGTGAGGAGAGGTAGAATGGGATGTGAGAGGAGAGGTAGAATGGGATGTGAGGAGAGGTAGAATGGGATGTGAGGGGAGGTAAAATGGGATGTGAGGGGAGGTAAAATGGGAAGTGTGAGGAGAGGTAGAATGGGATGTGAGGAGAGGTAGAATGGGATGTGAGATGAGAGGTAGAATGGGATGTGAGGAGAGGTAGAATGGGATGTGAGGAGAGGTAGAATGGGATGTGAGAGGAGACGTAGAATGGGATGTGAGGAGAGATAGAATGGGATGTGTGAGGAGAGGTAGAATGGGATGTGAGGAGAGGTAGAATGGGATGTGAGAGGAGAGGGAGAAAGGGATGTGTGAGGAGAGGTAGAGTGGGATGTGAGAGGAGAGGTAGAATGGGATGTTAGGAGAGGTAGAATGGGTTGTGTGAGGAGAGGTAGAATGGAATGTGAGAGGAGAGGTAGAATGGGATGTGAGGAGAGGTAGAATGGGATGTGAGGGGAGGTAAAATGGGATGTGAGGTGAGGTAAAATGGGAAGTGTGAGGAGAGGTAGAATGGGATGTGAGGAGAGGAAGAATGGGATGTGTGAGGCGAGATAGAATGGGATGTGAGGAGACGTAGAATGGGATGTGTGAGAATAGGTAGAATGGGATCTGTGAGGAGAGTTAGAATGGGATGTGAGGCGTGGTAGAATGGGATGTGTGAGGAGAGGTAGAATGGGATGTGAGGAGTGGTAGAATGGGATGTGTGAGGAGCGGTAGAATGGGATATGAGAGGAATGGTAAAATGGGATGTGAGGAGAGGTAGAATGGGATGTGTGCGGAGAGGTAGAATGGGATGTGAGGAGAGGTACAATGGGATGCGGGGAGAGGTAGAATGGGATGTGTGAGGAGAGGTAGAATGGGATGTGTGAGGAGAGGTAGAATGGGATGTTTGAGGAGAGGTAGAATGGGATGTGTGAGGAGAGGTAGAATGGATGTGAGAGGAGAGGTAGAATGGGGTGTGAGAGGAGAGGTAGCATGGGATGTGAGGAGAGGTAGAATGGGATGTGTGAGGAGAGGTAGAATGGGATGTGTGAGGAGAGGTAGAATGGGATGTGAGGAGAGGTAGAATGGGATGTGTGAGGAGAGGTAGCATGGGATGTGAGGAGAGGTAGAATGGGATGTGTGAGGAGAGGTAGAATGGGATGTGTGAGGAGAGGTAGAATGGGATGTGAGGAGAGGTAGAATGGGATGTGTGAGGACAGGAGAATGGGATGTGAGGAGAGGTAGAATGGGATGTGTGAGGAGAGGTAGAATGGGATGTGTGAGGAGAGGAGAATGGGATGTGAGAAGAGGTAGAATGGAATGTGTGAGGAGAGGTAGAATGGGATGTGTGAGGAGAGGTAGAATGGGATGTGTGAGGAGAGGTAGTATGGGATGTGAGGAGAGGTAGAATGGGATGTGTGAGGAGAGGTAGAATGGGATGTGTGAGGAGAGGTAGAATGGGATGTGAGAGGAGAGGTAGAATGGGATGTGAGGAGAGGTAGAATGGGATGTGTGAGGAGAGGTAGAATGGGATGTGTGAGGAGAGGTAGAATGGGATGTGAGGAGAGGTAGAATGGGATGTGAGGGGAGGCAAAATGGGATGGGAGGGGAGGTAAAATGGGATGTGTGAGGAGAGGTAGAATGGGATGTGAGGAGAGGTAGAATGGGATGTGTGAGGAGAGGTAGTATGGGATGTGAGGAGAGGTAGAATGGCATGTGTGAGGAGAGGTAGAATGGGATGTGTGAGGAGAGGTAGAATGGGATGTGAGAGGAGAGGTAGAATGGGATGTGAGGAGAGGTAGAATGGGATGTGTGAGGAGAGGTAGAATGGGATGTGTGAGGAGAGGTAGCATGGCATGTGAGGAGAGGTAGAATGGGATGTGTGAGGAGAGGTAGAATGGGATGTGTGAGTAGAGGTAGAATGTGATGTGAGGAGAGGTAGAATGGGATGTGTGAGGACAGGAGAATGGGATGTGAGGAGAGGTAGAATGGGATGTGTGAGGAGAGGTAGAATGGGATGTGTGAGGAGAGGAGAATGGGATGTGAGAAGAGGTAGAATGGAATGTGTGAGGAGAGGTAGAATGGGATGTGTGAGGAGAGGTAGAATGGGATGTGTGAGGAGAGGTAGTATGGGATGTGAGGAGAGGTAGAATGGGATGTGTGAGGAGAGGTAGAATGGGATGTGTGAGGAGAGGTAGAATGGGATGTGAGAGGAGAGGTAGAATGGGATGTGAGGAGAGGTAGAATGGGATGTGAGGAGAGATAGAATGGGATGTGAGGAGAGGTAGAATGGGATGTGAGGAGAGGTAGAATGGGATGTGAGGGGAGAGGTGGAATGGGATGTGTGAGGAGAGGTAGAATGGGATGTGAGGAGAGGTAGAATGGGATGTGAGGAGAGGTAGAATGGGATGTGAGGAGAGGTAGAATGGGATGTGAGGAGAGGTGGAATGGGAAGTGAGAGGAGAGGTAGAATGGTATGTGAGAGGAGAGGTAGAATGGGATGTGAATAGAGGTAGAATGGGATGTGAGAGGAGAGGTAGAATGGGATGTGAGGAGAGGTAGAATGGGATGTGTGAGGAGAGGTAGAATGGGATGTGTGAGGAGAGGTTGAATGGGATGTGTGAGGAGAGGTAGAATGGGATGTGTGAGGAGAGGTAGAATGGGATGTGTGAGGAGAGGTAGAATGGGATGTGAGAGGAGAGGTAGAATGGGATGTGTGAGGAGAGGTAGAATGGGATGTGAGGAGTGGTAGAATTGGATGTGAGGAGAGCTAGAATGGGATGTGTGTGGAGAGGTAGAATGGGTTGTGTGAGCAGAGGTAAAATGGGATGTGAGGAGAGGTAGAATGGGATGTGAGAGGAGAGGTAGAATGGGATGTGAGGAGAGGTAGAATGGGATGTGAGATGAGAGGTAGAATGGGATGTGAGGAGAGGTAGAATGGGATGTGAGGAGATGTAGAATGGGATGAGAGAGGAGATGTAGAATGCGATGTGAGGAGAGATAGAATGGGATGTGTGAGGAGAGGTAGAATGGGATGTGAGGAGAGGTAGAATGGGATGTGAGAAGAGAGGTAGAATGGGATGTGAGAGGAGAGGTAGAATGGGATGTGAGGAGAGGTAGAATGGGATGTGTGAGGAGA
>NC_141019.1:39876737-39884520 GCF_052327205.1 Somniosus microcephalus | reverse complement strand
CAGCGCTCCCACAGTACTGCCCCTCCGACAGTGCGGCGCTCCCTCAGTACTGCCCCTCCGACAGTGCGGCGCTCCCTCGAGCGTACTGAGGGAGTGCGGCACTGTCGGAGGTGCCGTCTTTCAGTGAAACGTTAAACCGAGGCCCCGTCTGCCCCCTCGGTTGGATGTAAAAGATCCCACGGCCACTATTTCGAAGAAGAGCAGGGAGGGAGTTCTCCCCGGTGTCCTGGGGCCAATATTTATCCCTCAACCTACATTTAATAAAACAGATGATCTGATAATTTATCACATTGCTGTTTGTGGGAGCTTGCTGTGCGCAGATTGGCTGCCGTGTTTCCTACATTACAACAGTGAGCACACTTCAAAAAGTACTTCATTGGCTGTGAAGCGCTTTGGGGGCGTCCTGAGGTGGGGAAAGGGGCTGGAGAAACACAAGTCTTTCTTTTCACGCTGTCTTTCCGTCTCTCGCACGTTACCGGGTTCCTGATGATATCTCGTTGTTACTGGAGATTTGTTTCACTGCTGCTTGTGACCTCCAGACTCGACTATTCCAATACTCCCCTGGCCATCCTCCGCAAACTTAAGGTCGTCCAGAACTCTGCTGGCCCGCCCCCCCCGTGTCCTAACTCGCACCGAGTCCCGTTCACCCATCGTCCTTCCCTGTGCTCGCTGACCTACACTGGCTCCCGGTCCTGCAACGCCTTGAATTTAAAATTCTCATCCTCTTGTTTAAATCCCTCCATAGCCCTCCTCACCAGCCCCCCCCCCCCGCCCCCTTCCTATCGCTGTAACCTCCTCCAGCCCCTACAACCCTCCCTATCTCTGTAACCTCCTCCAGCCCCCTACGACCCTCCCTATCTCTGTAACCTCCTCCAGCCCCTACACCCCTCCCTCTCTCTGTAACCTCCTCCAGCCCCCTACGACCCTCCCTATCTCTGTAACCTCCTCCAGCCCCCTACAACCCTCCCTATCTCTGTAACCTCCTCCAGCCCCCTACAACCCTCCCTTTCTCTGTAACCTCCTCCAGCCCCCTACAATCCTCCGAGATCTCTGCGCTCCTCCAATTCTGGCCTCTTGCGCATCCCACTGATTTCCATCGCTCCACCATTGGCGGCCGTGCCTTCAGCTGCCTGGGCCCCGAGCTCAGGAATTCCTTCCCTAAACCTCTCCGCCTCTCTCTCGCCTCCTTTAAGATGCTCCTTAACACCTACCTCTTTGATCGAGCTGTTCTATTATCTCCTTATGTGGCTCGGTGAAAAAAATGTTGTTTGAAACTCGCCTCGGGACGTTTCATGTTAAAGGCGCTATATAAATGCAAGTTGTTGAAGGGATGGTTTCTGACACTGACCCCGGGGGGTTTCTACCACTCTCTGTTTCAGACCCTCGTCAGGCTGTGCTCATGTTCTCTCTCACCCCGGCCACAGCCCCGTGACCTCACTCGCCTGGTCCCCGAAAGGAGGCTTGCTGCTGTCCGCATCTCCGGTCGACACCTCGATGATGGTAAGATCCCCAGCCTGGGGGTGAGGGAGGGCCACCAGGGGAGCTGTGCCTGTGTTGACCTGTTGCACTCTCTCTCTCCACCGCTCCCCCCACAGGTCTGGGATGTGTCCACTGAGATCTGTGTACCTCTACAGCGAGTTGGAGGGGGAGGAGTTACTTACCTGTCCTGGTCGCCCGATGGGAGCCGAGTTCTGGCGGCCACGCCCTCTGCCGTTTTCAGGTGAGTGGCTGAACGGAAGGTGGAGTGGTAAATAGCGAGGAGGGAAGCCTCAGGCTACAAGGCGATGTAGACGGGTTGGTCATACAGTGGGGAAAGAGTTAAACTGACATCGCTGGCTGTTTCACTGAATGGTGTACTATAATAAAGACAATAATCTTGCAGTAGTAAGCTTTTTTCCAAGTTGCTGAGCTGGCAGTGGAGATAACCTGGCCAGATGTGGAACCATAAGAGGCCTAAGAGGATGTAAGTTCTGTTCTGGCAGGCAAGTAAAACAATGAATTAGGCCTAGAGAGGCAGGACTGTCTGTGTGGAGTTTGCACATTCTCCCCGTGTTTGCGTGGGTTTCCTCCGGGTGCTCCGGTTTCCTCCCACAGTCCAAAGATGTGCGGGTTAGGTTGATTGGCTATGATAAAATTGACCCTTAGTGTTAGGTGGATTAAATATGTGGGGTTACGGGGATAGGGTGGGATATGTGTTGGTGTAGGGATTACGGGGATCGGGTGGGATATGTGTCGGTGCAGGCTCGATGGGCCGAAATGGCCTCTATCTGCACTGTGGAGTTTCTGTGATTCTGTGAAAGGAGGACAATGAACCAGAAGTCCTTCTTCTTAGGCCGTCCCTTGGAACCGAGGATGACTTGCTTCCACATTAAAAATGAGTTCTCAGGTGACTGATGAGTCCAATGTGGGACCTACAGTCTCTGTCACAGGTGGGGCAGACGGTGGTTGAAGGGGCGGGTGGGTGGGGTGCTTGGGTTGACGTGCGCTGCCTGCGCTTGGCTTCTGCTTGCTCCCGGCGAAGAGACTCGAGGTGTTCGGCGCCTTCCCCGGATGCTTCTCCTCCACTTTGTGCGGTCTTGGGCCAGGGATTCCCAGCTGTCGGTGGGGATGTAACACTTTTCCAAGGAGGCTTTGAGGGTGTCCTTGAAGCGTTTCCTCTGCCCACCTGGGGCTCTCTTGCCGTGCCGGAGCTCCGAGTAGAGCGCTTGTTTTGGGAGTCTCGTATCGGGCATGCAGACGATGCGACCCGTCCATCGGAGCTGATCGAGCGTGGTCAAAGCTTCGATGCTGGGGATGTTGGCCTGAGCGAGAACACCGACGTTGGTGCGCCTGAATGAACCAGAAGTACAATGTTGATGAGACCCATCTGGCATAAACCAAGGTCATGGGTGCAGCAACAGCTTGAGGGATAACAGCCGATAATAAAGGTGGTACTTTAATGTAACGCGGCATAGGCAACCAATCAGTGAAGATGCATGCGGGCCAAGGTCCAATCAGGTGGCAGGAATGAATTTTGACGTGTATTGTAATGTATAAAAATGTAGTGTTTAATGTACCAATTTGGAAAAGTCTGCCTAAGACAGAGCAGACTGTTTTCCCCACCGGTGCAATAAAGACAACTTGACTGTCGATCTAAAACCTTGTGTCGAGTGTTGGTTTAAAATACTCCACAACAGTCAGATGGGCAGAACAGTGGCAAATGCAATTTAACCCTGAAAAGTGCGAGGTGATGCATTTTGGGAGGACTAACAAGGCAAGGGAACACACAATGAATGGTAGGACCCTAGGAAAGACAGAGGATCAGAGGGACCTTGGTGTGCATGTACATAGATCCCTGAAGGCAGCAGGACAGGTAGATAAGGTGGTTAAAAAGGCATATGGGATACTTGCCTTCATTAGCCGAGGCATAGAATATAAGAGCAGGGAGGTTATGATGGAGCTGTACAAAACGCTAGTTAGGCCACAGCTGGAATACTGTGTGCAGTTCTGGTCACCTCACTATAGGAAGGATGTGATTGCTTTGGAGAGGGTGCAGAGGAGATTCACCAGGATGTTACCTGGGCCGGAGCGCTTCAGCTATGAAGACAGGCTGGGGTTGTTTTCCTTGGAGCAGAGAAGGCTGAGGGGGGACCTGATTGAGGTGTACAAAATTATGAGGGGCATAGATAGGGTAGATAGAAAGGAACTTTTCCCCTTAGTAGAGGGGTCAATAACCAGGGGGCATAGTTTCAAGGTAAGGGGCAGGAGGTTTAGAGGGGATTTGAGGAAAAACTATTTCACCCAGAGGGTGGTTGGAATCTGGAACTCACTGCCTGAAAGGGTGGTAGAGGCAGGAACCCTCACAACATTCAAGAAGCATTTAGATGAGCACTTGAAACGCCATAGCATACAAGGCTAGGGACCAAGTGCTGGAAAATGGGATTAGAATAGACGGGGCTTGATGGCTGGCACGGGCACGATGGGCCGAAGGGCCTCTTTCTGTGCTGTATAACTCTATGACTCTATGGGTTGGTGGGCGGGTCAGAGGAGGAGGAGCGTGGGGGCAAGCTGGGTGCTGCTACAATCAGGCCAGTGTAAGGTTATGTGCCCTCTGCCGAGCCGAGTTCACCTGTGGGTTTGACAGTGTAGCCATACTGTGGAGGACCAGGCCCCTCGCAGAGTCTGTACGCTCTGCTCGCTTCAGAGCAGTGCTGCGCGAGCCTCGAGCTGTTGATCTGAGTGTGGTTTGTGTGCGAGGGTTAACGCATAAACGGAGAGTGTCGGATTGGGAGCGCCAAGCTCGATACAGGTTCCTCCTGCCGAGATCCCGAACCCTGCCTCCCCGTGCTACAAGTACCGGCACCAGAGTGTGAACCTGTCCTCCTTTTATCTCCTCTCTTGTCTCCAGGGTGTGGGAGACGCGCATGTGGACCTGCGAACGGTGGCCAATGCTGCACGGCAGGTGTCAGGTATGTCTCCGCTCACCCGTAACACCGACCCCGGGCTCAGACACGGGCCCGCGCGCCGACCCCGGGCTCAGACACGGGCCCGCGCGCCGACCCCTGGGGTCAGACACACGGCCCCGCGCGCCGACCCCGGGGTCAGACACACGGCCCCGCGCGCCGACCCCGGGGTCAGACACACGGCCCCGCGCGCCGACCCCCGGGGTCAGACACACGGCCCCGCGCGCCGACCCCGGGGTCAGACACACGGCCCCGCGCGCCGACCCCGGGGTCAGACACACGGCCCCGCGCGCCGACCCCGGGGTCAGACACACGGCCCCGCGCGCCGACCCCGGGGTCAGACACACGGCCCCGCGCGCCGACCCCCGGGGTCAGACACACGGCCCCGCGCGCCGACCCCGGGGTCAGACACACGGCCCCGCGCGCCGACCCCGGGGTCAGACACACGGCCCCGCGCGCCGACCCCGGGGTCAGACACACGGCCCCGCGCGCCGACCCTGGGGTCACAATCTGGGGTGGTGATGAGGGAGTGACAGAGGGGGGTGGGTCGTGATTCGGTGAGGGGACGACAGTGAGGGGCAGGTGGGTGAGGGGTGACGGTGAGGGGGGTGGGTCGTGATTTGGTGAGGGGGAGGCAGTGAGGGGCAGGTGGGTGAGGGGGGTGGGTCGTGATTCGGTGAGGGAGTGACGGGTTGTGATTCGGTGAGGGGGTGACAGTGAGGGGCAGGTGGGTGAGGGGTGACGGTGAGGGGGGTGGGTCGTGATTTGGTGAGGGGCGACGGTGTGGGGGTGGGTCGTGATTTGGTGAGGGGGAGGCAGTGAGGAGGGGCAGGTGGGTGAGGGGGGTGGGTCGTGATTCGGTGAGGGGTGATGCTGTGGGGGTGGGTCGTGATTCGGTGAGGGGGAGGCAGTGAGGGGCAGGTGGGTGAGGGTCGTAATTCGGTGAGGGGTGACGGTGAGGGGTGACGGTGAGGGGGGTGGGTCGTGATTCGGTGAGGGGGTGACGGTGAGGCTCTGCCCGGTCGGTGCTCACCGATCCTGCCGCTGACTCTATGCCGCCTGTGCTTTCAGACGGGTTGCTGGAGTCCTGATGGGACAAGGTTGCTGTTCACGGTGGAAGGTGAATCTGTGATCTACCTGCTGACGTTCACCGACACGGGTGAGTTTGGATATCGGGCGCGGTGCGGACACGGGCCGAGGTTTCACGGTGTGAGAGCGGGCGCAGTCGGTCTCACGTTGGTGAATAGTGAGGGAGGGCGGCGGTGGGGTGGGGGGGGGGGGGGAGTCTAGCCTCCGACTGAGACCTCCTTCATCTCAATGCTGTGGGAGACGCTCAGTGGGGGCGGGGGGTCTCTCCTCGATTGATGGCTCCGTCCCCTCCGTCCGTCGATGGATCTGTCCCCACCAGCGATTCGAGCCCCTCCTATTGCAGTGACTAACTGTCCCTTGCCCTGTGTCCAGGTGAGATGTTGGGGGCAGGAGGCAGCTCGAAGATGGCTTCCATCTGCGCGGATTTATCCAAGACCACTTTTGAAATGGCGGGCGAGGAACTCAGGTGGGTAATTGAACACGTGCTTCTGTTCGCCTTGCTCCGTGATGGGATCCACAGTCCTGAGTCCTGGGGCCCAGGCAGCTCTGTGGCAAAAACAGGAAGGCAGATTATTATTTGAATGGCAATAGATTGAGAGAAGGGGAAGTGCAACGAGACCTGGGTATCCTTGTGCACCAGTCGCTGAAGGTAAGCATGCAGGTGCAGCAGGCGGTTAAGAAGGCAAATGTTATGTTGGCCTTCGTAGCGAGAGGATTCGAGTACAGGAACAAGGATGTCTTGCTGCAGTTGTACAGGGCCTTGGTGAGACCACACCTTGAATATTGTGTGCAGTTTTGTTCGCCTTATCTGAGGAAGGATGTTCTTGCCATGGAAGGAGTGCAGCGAAGATTCACCAGACTGATACCTGGGATGGCAGGAATGACGTATGAGGAGAGATTGGGTCGATTGGGCTTATATTCACTGGAGTTTAGAAGAATGAGAGGGGATCTCATCGAAACCTATAAAATTTTAACAGGACTAGACAGACTAGATGCAGGAAGGATGTTTCCGATGGCGGGGGAGTCCAGAACCAGGGGTCACAGTCTAAGGATAAGGGGTAAGCCATTTAGGACAGAGATGAGGAGGAATTTCTTCACCCAGAGAGTGGTGAACCTGTGGAATTCTCTGCCACAGAGGGCGGTGGAGGCCAGTTCATTAAATATATTCAAGAAAGAGTTAGATATATTTCTTGAGACTAAAGGGATCAAGGGATATGGGGAGAAGGCAGGGACAGGGTACTGAATTTGGATGATCAGCCATGATCTCATTAAATGGCGGAGCAGGCTCGAGGGGCCGAATGGCCTACTCCTGCTCCTATCTTCTATGTTTCTATGATAGGACCCACAGTCCCCGGGCCCAGACAGCTCTGTGATAGGACCCACAGTCCCCCAGACAGCTCTGTGATAGGACCCGCAGTCCCCCAGACAGCTCTGTGATAGGACCCGCAGTCCCCCAGACAGCTCTGTGATAGGACCCGCAGTCCCCCAGACAGCTCTGTGATAGGACCCGCAGCCCCCCAGACAGCTCTGTGATAGGACCCGCAGTCCCCCAGACAGCTCTGTGATAGGACCCGCAGCCCCCCAGACAGCTCTGTGATAGGACCCGCAGTCCCCCAGACAGCTCTGTGATAGGACCCACTGTCCCCCAGACAGCTCTGTGATAGGACCCACAGTCCCTGGGCCCAGACAGCTCTGTGATAGGACCCACAGTCCCCCAGACAGCTCTGTGATAGGACCCGCAGTCCCCCAGACAGCTCTGTGATAGGACCCGCAGTCCCCCAGACAGCTCTGTGATAGGACCCGCAGTCCCCCAGACAGCTCTGTGATAGGACCCGCAGCCCCCCAGACAGCTCTGTGATAGGACCCACAGTCCCCGGGCCCAGACAGCTCTGTGATAGGACCCGCAGTCCCCAGACAGCTCTGTGATAGGACCCGCAGTCCCCCAGACAGCTCTGTGATAGGACCCGCAGTCCCCGGGCCCAGACAGCTCTGTGATAGGACCCGCAGTCCCCGGGCCCAGACAGCTCTGTGATAGGACCCACAGTCCCCCAGACAGCTCTGTGATAGGACCCGCAGTCCCCCAGACAGCTCTGTGATAGGACCCACAGTCCCCCAGACAGCTCTGTGATAGGACCCACAGTCCCCCAGACAGCTCTGTGATAGGACCCACAGTCCCCCAGACAGCTCTGTGATAGGACCCACAGTCCCCCAGACAGCTCTGTGATAGGACCCACAGTCCCCGGGTCCAGACA